>NW_022326212.1:13932-42852 GCF_002776525.5 Piliocolobus tephrosceles | reverse complement strand
AATGTAGAAAATTAATTCAAATATAAAAAATACTATTGGGAATATATTTGTAATCTTCGGATAGGAAAGAACTTTCTGAGTATAATGCAAACAGCATTAGTCATCAAAGTACCAATTATATCTGAATACATGAAGCTTATTATAAAGTTCTATGTAAAGTTTCTGTATTTTACTCTAAACACCAAATATAAAAACAAATTACAGATTTGCCACATGGAGTGGAGATATGACTAATGTATTTGAACAACAAAATTCCTTGAATCTGAAAGATATGGTAAATATGACTTAGCTCACTTAACACCTAACTTTTTAGAAAGAATTTTAGAATCAGTGTCCAGAATACTATTTTCCCATGAATAATTCTGAGACTGATTTTCACGAACCTGAATTCCTCCCATCTCCAATATATATTATGATATCACCTCTTATTGTTAGCTCCAGTACAGATTTGTGATGTCAATTCATTGGGATTAGTGCAAAGGATTGAAAGCAAACAGTAAGAAACAAAGTAAATTCATACACTACTTTTTTCTTTTTTATTCAAATCGGCTATGGCTGTGTTACAAATTACAGTGTGTTGTCCCTAAAAAATTCTCACGTAAATCTGTTATTTGGCACCTTGTACTTCATTTTTCTCCAGAAAGAAGTCTCTATGTGTTAGTAATATAAATTGTTTAGGACTCTCAAGAAAGTTTAATGAATCAAGATTTAAATACAATTCTTTATTATTGAACCTGATCATCATGTGTGACAGCAAATTGAACTTAAATTTGCTTCAAATTCATGTTCCATTTGAAGGCACACAACGTTCTTGCCCATTTTGATTCCCTAATTCTCAAGTCCCTCCACCATGTGACTCATGCTCTTTATGAGTCACAGACATCTTTGCTTCCCCTCAAATAGGATCAAGTGACTAAACCTCAGGCAGGGGCTCTATCCAATGTGATGATGGCTTTGGGTTTGGGGCACCAGCTCTGAAGGGTGAGGGACAGATACAGGGTCTCTTAGCTCTTTTCTATCTGCTAAGGGCTATTCTGCAGCCTGTCCAATGCTACCACCTTCTTTCTCCAAGTAGGATTCTCTCCTCTCTTGAATTGCTCTTGATAGAGTCTCATACACAGGCATTCTGATAGTTTCCTAAGGGTTTGGCTGCCAATTACTAAGAGTCACAACCAAACTTTGAGTACCAAGTGTCCCTCTTCTGACCTGATCTTAATTTTTCCACATAGGTTCAAAAACAATGCTACCTAAAGATGCTTATACTCTCTTATGGAAAGCTGTGATTGCCATTGATGCTCCCAGTATTTTGCACCACTTAGATCAGTCAACTCACCCATTATGGTCATAGTTGTCAGATGCTGTTATGGTAGACACTGTTAATGAATCCATAATTCCACTAAAGAGTAAAAAACACAGACAAAAATAAAGTCAGGTATTTCTGAAGGCAATCAGGATGTTAATCTTGACAGTATCTCAGGACACGAAAAATAAAATCAGAGGAATTTTGACAGGAACTAAAGAAACAATTTCAGGGCACAACACTAGTACTTCTGAGGCTGTGTGCGTGTATGTGTGTGTGTGTGTGTGTGTGTGTGTGTGTGAAAGGACACAGAAAAAAGAAAGAAAATGTAAGAATAATGACTGTTTCTATATCAATGGCTAGTTCCTGGTCATCCTTGGTAGGAAATAAACAAGTGGTAAGTCAAGGATAGCCTAAATTACGTTTAAAACCTTTTGTGAACTTAAAGTTCACAAAATAGATTATATGTGTAGAATAATTTTGTTTTCTTTTTGTCTGGATTCATTTTTTTAAGTCATATGGCTATATTTTACAAAATCAAGACTTCCTAGCACCCAAACCACTGGCTTGGCTAATTTAATCTCTCTACAACTTCATTTCCTCATCTGTAAGTTCAGACACATGCAAAATACACTCCACATCTATCAACTTCATAAAACCATGCTGAATATTCAGCATTTTGCAAATATTGGTTTTTAGACAACCTGCTCTCTACACCATATATTATGCCATAAAAATCAGCATATGGCAATATAAACTGGTATTTTTAGTTTCAAACACACAAACATGCTCATCAAAGTCATAAACTCCCAAGACTCAAGAATTAATGCTCTTTGCCACAATTTGCTAACTTTTCAAACGTTTAAATAAGTTTAAGAAACTGATTACACACTTTTTTTCTTTTCTTTTCTTTTTTTTTTTTTTTTTTGCTGCTGATAAATACTAGGATTCCCAAGAGTGTGCTGAGGTTTCTGAACTTATTTGACCACAGAACCTTGTTCTCACAGTTGAAATGTGTGAGAAACACATTTTGAAAACAATATATTAAATGGTATCTTTTTACGTCTTTAAGTATAAGTTCTGCCACACAAACTAATTTTGGACTGTGATCGATAGCTCAAACCTTTAAGCACAGATAGACATTAATATTGTGCTATTCTTTCAGCATGTGAGGAAAGGAGTGCTGGAGTTCAAATTATCAAATCTCTTTAGCCTGGTCCAAAGGCCATGAAGGGAACCTTTCAAGTTGTAAGTGGGTGTTCTCAGGTCCTTGAATGGCTCATGGAAATTCATCCAGGTCTCAGGAAAAACAATGCCTTTTACAAAAAGAAAAGCATCTAGAGGTATCCACTGCTTTTCTGCAGGAAGAACAACTGGGTTGTCTATGCAGAATACACTAATAAGTCTTAACAGAGGAAAAGGTTCAAAACACCAAAAACATAAGAATTTGAGTTTCTGACATAAGCAGCCTTATTGAATGATTACTGGATTTTTCAGATTGAAGATAATTGGAAGACACTCAAATTACTCTTCAGATCCAGGTGACAAGCCAGGATTGCTAAGCAAGTTCCTTGGGAAACTAATCTCCAAAAAGGACACAAGACATCCACAGATGTTACCTGAGCTCCTTTCAGAGAGATATTGCGTGAAGCGTGAAATAGCAGTTTGATAAGCTGCTTGGGAGCACAGAATGACTTCCCTCATGGGACATGAATAAGTAGCTAGCTAAATTGCCTTCTAAGGAAGGTGAGAATGGCAAACTATCCTAAAATTACATGATCATGCAGAATTCCTAAATGCTTTTTGGTAGATAGGAGAAACCACAGAAGTTTGAGTTAGGTAAAGGTTAGCTACACCTTCATAATCATGCTACCAGGTTATAATGAAAACTAGGTCTCCAATCAAATCTGCCACACATACAGATATTCATTGAACAAAACATTCAGTAGCAAGCAGGCACAGTACATAAGCTTCTGTAAGCTTTCTGTACTTTAGGTGCTCCAAGCATGAAAGGTTCATTCTCAACAGAGTCCTAATATTCCAGAGGTCAAAATCTTCCTAAACCTTCCTGGAGATGTTGAGATGGGACCACTGAAGCCCGTTCAGTGGCCATCTCTGTGGAGTGGCTTCCGGAGCTGAGCATTAGCTCACCATCCTGAACAGAGCATCCACCAGTTGGGCAACCAGCTGCCCCTATAGGAAAGATGAAAGCAACCAGTATATGCATGTTATCACACTGCCTAAAATGTCCTATTTTTAAGGACATTAACAGGTATAGAATGAGGCTTGTTTTATTGTTTAAACTTTTTTCTATTTCTATTATTTTTCTATTTAATTACTTTTCTATTTCTATTTCTATTTGCTGGGTCACAGACAGCAGCAAATTCCATACCTTTGGGGTTATACCAGCTCATGTGCAGTAGGAGTAGAAATAGCAAAGCTCTCAATCTACCACCTTCTGCTCCAGAGATGTGGCCCAAGCACACCTTTGGACGTGAACCAGAGCAACCCAAGGCAGAGCTGGATTTCTGGGAGTTTCTCCCTGTAAGCCCTGGACCTGCTTACCTGTAGGCTAGACTGCTTCCGGCGCCACTGCCGCTCACAAGAGGCTGGGGTCGGTTCAGCCACTAAAATGACATAAGTCTCAGGTCTTGTGTCTTCAGTGCAAATTTCTCTAAGAGGGAGAAATGTATTCAAGATCCTGTTAGCAGCTTTCTCTCCCGTTGCCTTTCAGGATTATGGCTTTTCCTTTTTTCATTTTTTAATTCCCAAAACCAAGCTTGTTAGATCAAATCTTTACCCAATTCCTGACAAATAACAAGGTTATTGCTATTTGGCCCTACACCCACTAGTTGCCCCCCGGTACCCTAAGGAGAAAGGGACTCTGTAAGGTCCCTGGGAGGGGAAAGGAATGTCAATTAGTGGTCCCCCCAGCTGGTATAAGCAAACTTTCCTGTCTGTGGGCCCCAGACACCACCATCTAGTTCCTCCACCAAAACTTTACATGATTTTAATTCTCCTGAGGAGGAGGAGAGGACAACATTAGCCAACAGAGAGGGCAGAGGATGGGATGGGACTACCTTGCTCAGAGACCCTCACCTCTAGGTCTTTACCTCATATTGAGAAGAAGCCAGTACTGGAATAAGAACTGTGTCCATAGCAACCCCAAACAGAATCCTGGTGCTCTTGAGATTCTCGTAGAGTGGGGAACAGAACGAGCTTGGTCCAAGACTGAAGAGACTTAAAAACATGCTGTTCTGCCACACATACAAATACTCATTAAAGATGAGGGAGAAGGGCATGGGGTGGGGGACAATGTACCAAAACCAAAGACCACAGGATAATAACCTCAGAGCAGAGACGATCTCTCCAGTTGTTTTTTCTTTTGTATGTCATGGAGGGGATTCTTCTTATTTACTCTGATGAAGACGTTTATGTCAGGTGTTCGGCTTCCTTTGTGGGTTAGAGAGAATAACCAGAGGGCTCAGTGTTTTCTAGACCACATTAAATTTCACTAAAATAAGCAAGGTTGATAGGACTTGCGGGGGAAACTTCATTGACTCAAGCTATCATTTTATAGGATTGTGAAAAAACAAATAGTTGTACATTTAAAATACACTCATATTCTAGCTAGAAGAGAGGATTTGGAATGTTCTTACAGGAAAGAAATGGTAAATGTTTAAGGCAATGGATATGCTAATGACCATGATTTGATCATTATACCATGTAAAATATACTGAAACATCACACTGTACCTCATAAATATGTACAATTTATTATGTGTCAATTAAAATTTTGATTATAAGAAAAAATAAATTTCAATTGTAAGAAAACAACCCAACTTTTACAAAATGGGCAAAATAAGTGAACAGATACTTCACTAATAAAAATTTGCAACTGACAAATAAGCAAGTGAAAAGATGGTCATCATAAGTAGCTATTAGAGAAATGTAGACTCAAACTACCATAAGAAACCTATAGATACCTATTAGATTATCTAAAATTAGAAAGATGGCGTATTGCCAAAGATAGAGAGAAATTGAAACTCTCATACAATGCCAGGAATGTGAGGTGCTACATCCACTTTGGAAAACAGTTTGGCAGTTTCTTAAGAAGTTAATTAGCTCTTCCAGTTCCCACTCCAACATGTAGAGAACTTGGAAGTCATCATTCCCATCTTCACAACAGGAAAAAAGAGAATCAAACTGAAAATCAACAACTTTTCTTAGATCTGTCAGAGAATAGAGGTCACAGGGCAAACCACTTCCTCAAAAACTAGAGAGACAGGTGACTACAGAACATCACAGTTTACCTGAGAGCAGAAGCCAGGAGCCAGTAATTGGTAGGAACACTTAAATGCTAATCAACAAATTACCAGTGGCTGAGTGTGGGCTAGCTTGAGAGTTGAAAACTTGTTGGAGTCCCGCCTTGGGGACCCCTTATACTTTCACGAATTTTACTTCCAGAAACCGCACCCGGTTCTCATGATGAAGGCTGAAGAAAATTTCCTCAGGCTCTTTACACAAAGAAAAGGGAAAAGCAACCATTTCAAAGTATACCCTAGTTGGTGGAGAGAGAGAGTGAGTGGGTATAGCAACCATTTGGAAATATGCCCAGAGCATTCTATTCTCTGTGTGAAAGTCCTGCCCTAAAGAAAAACTGCTTTATCAGGGCCTTGTCTGACATAGGGGAAAAGCAGTAAGACAACTCTAAACCCCTCTAGCTTTCCTGTCCCACATAAAAGGAGAGGAAAAAAAGAATCATTACTAAGTCAATATCAGAAAAATTTACACCTATGTTTTTGCCTAAGAGTATAGTTTGGGATCTGACATTTAGATATTTCTTCCATTTGAGGTTAATTTTTCTGTACGATGTGAGGAACAGATCTAACTTCATTCATTTGTATGTGGATATCCAGTTATTCCAGCACCACTTGCTGAAGAGACTGTTCTTTTCCACTGAATGGTCTTGGTACCCTTGTGGAAAATCAATTGACCTTAAATATATGGATTTACTTCTGGACTCTCAATTCTATTCCATTGATCTACATGTCTATCTTTATTCTAGTACTACATAATTTTAACCACTATAGCTTTATAGTAAGTTTTGAAATAATAAAGTGTGGACTCTGCAACTTCATTGTTCCTCTTCAAGATCATTTTGGTTCTTCAGGGTCCTTTGCATTTTCAAATGAATTTTAGGATCAGCAAGTCAATTTCTGCAAAATAGCAGCTAGGATTCTGATAGGAACTGAGTTGAATATGTAGATTAATTTGTGGAGTACTGTCATCTTAACAGTAATGTCTTCCATTCAGTAAATACAGAATGTGTATCCATTTATTTAGGTCTTAATCACTTTCAATAATGTTTTGTACTCTTATATGTCTTTGGTTTTAGTCTTTTTTTTAATGCTATTGTAAATAAAATTACTTTCTTAATTTCATCTTCAGGCTACTCATTGCTAGTGTTTCTAAATATAACTGATTTTTTGCACATTGATCTTAGATCTTTTGTGAACTCAATTGTTGCTCCAGCAGGTTTGTTGTTGTTTGTTGTTGTGGATTCCTTAGATTTTCTACATACAACATTAGTTATCTGCAAAAAATATAGTTCACTTTTTCCATTCCAATCTAGATGCTTTTTATTTCCTTTTTGTTGTTGGTTTTGTTTTGTTTTGTTTTTTGTCTAAATGTCCTGGCTACAACTTCCAGTACAATGTTGAATAGAAAAAGCAAGAGCAGGCATCCTTGTCTTGTTCCTCATCTTAGGAGAAAAGTTTTAAGACTTTTGCCACTAAGTTTAATGTAAACTGTGGGTTTTTCATAATCTTTACTAGACTATCTAAGGGTTTGGGTTTTTTTTGTTGTTGTTATTTACTTAGGTTATTTACCATACTTTTCAGTTCTTTCCTTTTTTTCTTGATCAAGCTAAGCTATCAATTTTGTTGATCTTTTCAAATAACTTTTGGTTTATTTCTCTGTTGCTTTTCTGCTTGCTATTTTATTTATTTTCACTCCAACATTTATTATATCCTTGCTTTATTTGCTTTGGTTTCAGTTTGCTCATCTTTTTCTAGTTTCTTTAGGTGGAAAGTTAGATTATTGACTGAGATCTTTCTTCTCTTCTAATGTAAGAATTTACACCAATAAATGTCCCTTTAAGCACTGCATTAGCTTCATTCCATAAGTTTTGAGATGTGGAGTTATTTTTTCATTCATCTCAAAGTATGTTCTGATTTCTCTTGGATTTCTTCTATGACCAATTGATTATTTAAGAGTACATTGTTTCATTTCCATATATCTGTGAACTTCCCAAATTTCCTTCTCTTACTATTCTAACTTCATTTTATTGTAGTTGAGAACATGCTTTGTATTATTTAAATCTTTTAAATTGTATTGGGAGTTGTTTTATTGCCTAGCATATGGTCTTTCCTGGAGAATGTTCCACGTGCACTTCTAAAGACTGTATATCTGTTGTTTTTGGATGGAGTATGCTGTAGATATCTGTTAAATCTAGTTGGTTTATAGTATTATTCAAGTCTTACATTTTCTTAGTGTTTTCCACCCAATTGTCTAGCTACTAATGAAAGTAGGAAATTGAAGTCTTCAACTATTATTGCTGAATTGTTTCTCCCTTCAATTCTGTCAAAATTTTATTTATGGACTTTGGGGCTCTGTTCTACGTTTTTGATGGACTGATCCTCTTACTATTATAAAATGTCCTTTGTTGTTAATACAAATTTTTCCTTTAAGTCTATTTTTTCTGATTTTGTATTATGATTCCATCTCTTTATTTATATTATGTTTTGGTTACTGTTTGCTTGTTATATATTTTTCTATACTTTTAATCTATTTGAGTCTTGGTCTAAAGCATGTCTCTTATAGACAGCAGATATTAGGATCATGTCCTTTAATTCATTCTGCAAATTTCTTCCTTTTAAATGGAGAGAAATTTCCATTTCATACAATCATTGATAAAGTAAGATTAATGCTAAATCGTTTTATAGTGTACATTTTTTATTTCCTTGTCATTTATTTTACTACATTTTTGAGTTGTTTTCTTTGTGGTTGCCCTGGATATTGCAATTAACATGTTGATTTATAACTATGTAGTTCATATTAATACCAACTTCATTACAATAGTACACATAAACTTTTTCCTATGTAGCTCCATTCCCTCTCTCTTCCATTGTGCTGTTAATGTCATATAAACCATATCTTCATATGCTCTATCTTCATCAATCCATTTATGAGAATTGCTTTATGCTTATACTGCCTTTTATATTTACTCATATAGTTATCTTTATCACCTCTTTACTTCTTCATGTGAATTTCAGTTACTACCTAGTATTCTTTCATTTCAACCTAAATGACTCCCATTAGTATTTCTTATAGAGATGTCTTCAAGCAACAAATTTTGTTAGCTTTGTTTATCAAGGAATGTCTTAAAAGTCTTAAGATACTTGTCTTATGTTTCTCCTTCAATGTGGAAGGATATTTTGCTACATATAGAACTCTTGATTAATAAGTCTCATTAGACCCTAAGTAGCCATCTTGATTCTCACACCAACTGTCATGGCATCATAGGGGTGTTATACAAGTAACCCTTATTTCACTTCATAATTGCCCCAATATGCAATGGTAATTATCCTGGCGATTTGGATATGCCAGAGAGAAGTCACAATGTGCTTCCTTTAAGTGAAAAGGTGAAAGTCTCTGACATCATAAGAAAAGAAAAATATTATAGGCTGAGGTTGCTAAGATTTACAGTAAGGACAAATCCTTTACCCATAAAATTGTGAAGAAGAACAAAGAAATCTGTGCCAGTTTTGCTGTCAAACCTCAAGCTGCAAAAGTTATAGCTACACGGCATGATAAGTACTCAGTTGAGATGGAAAAGACATTAAATTTGTAGGTGGAAGACATGAACAGAAATGTCTTCTGACAGCAATGAAGTTTAGTACTCTCAGCATTTGATTTTTCTTTGTTTGCTTTCTTTTGTTTACATTTTTGTTAGCATATTGTGTATCTCAACTTATCTATACCCCAGGTAGCCATGATGTTCAGCAATTGTCTCTGATTGTCTTCAACACATATCCCCTGACCAAAGGCTGGGGGAGCACTAAGTCAGGCCAAATAAAGATAGTCTTGTGAGTGGGGTCTTCCTGGGACCTCCTAGTCAAGTCACATAATGACGTTTCTCTGGGAATAAGACTTTGAATGAGTCCCAACCCCCTTTTGTTCTTTTCTATGGTTCCCAGGAGCTTGTTTTTCAGCAAGATTGTAGAATGTTAGTTTTCAAAGCTACCATGGAACTGGGAGGATGTGATCAGCATAGAGAAAGTAAGAACACTACAAAGTTCACTATTCTCACCAAAATTCAGCCTACATTCTTGAATAAATGCTCCCAAGATTGCGGTAAGCCTTTGGATATTTTCCGGAGTTCTGAAAAAGGTGCTTCTATTTTTCCCAGTTGCTTTCATGAATAAAGGAATTTTCGAAGGTTCCCAGCTTCCCATTTTTACTGATATCACTTCCAAATGCACTTTTATTTTTATTTTTTTGAAACAGTCTCACTCTGTTGCCTAGACTAAAACACAGAGGTGTCATCTTGGCTCACCGCAACCTCCGCCTCCCAAGTTCAGGCTGTTGTCCTGCCTCAGCCTAGTAGCTGAGATTACAGGTGAATGCCACCATGCACGGCTAACTTTTGTATTTTTAGTAGGCACGGGATTTCACCATGTTAGCCAGGCTGGTCTTGAACTCCTGACCTCAGGTTATCCTCCTGCCTCGGCCTCCCAAAGGGATGACAGGCGTGAGCCACCACGCCCGGCCCCAAATACACTTTTAAATACATTTCTGAACTTGCAAAAATGTAAAGGAAGTACAGAATGATTACAGACACACGCACAATTGCACACACAATCTAGAGGTGAAACTAAAGTCATCAGTCAACACAGAAGCCGGTGATGCCCTGGAAGTGGGTCAAAACCAAAAACCTAGAGCTTTGATAGTTAACATTGTGGCTGCCTGAGTTAGTAAACAGGAATTGGGGCAATCAATAGGAAAATCAAAATACTTTCTTTTTCAAAAAGCTGGGAAGGAGAGGTCAATAGGGGACTTTGAAATGCTCTGACATATTCCTGGGAATCTGTTCAGCAATCCTGGAGATCTAGAATTTCTCTGGTTAACTGACTAATAGGATTTGAACCTGACAAAGTAAGAAACTGAGTCTGAGACCTCCACATAAATCCAGACACTAAAATGGGCTATATATTTAGTACAAAAGACAAAGTTGGAAGGATATGACAAGTGAACCCATAAGCAATTCAGTCTCTGCAGGCAGTGGATTTTAAAACATTAATAATTTTAATAGTCTTCCCAAACGTTTTCTAACCAGGTTTACTCTTACACTGGAATCTGAATTTACACCATATTCATAGTCCAATAAACTGCAAACCAATAAATCAAACTAGAATGGTTCCTGATTGGTACCACTTCCAGAACCAAGCAGAAACCAGGCAAATCATCTCAATTCCAGTCTCTCAGGGTACCCAAAGTTAAGACAAATATGACCTATTTCTAAAATTTAACGAAGAGTTGAAGAGTCAAACTACCGTAAATAGGAGTCAACAGAAATCACAATGATAAGAAAAACACATAGAAAAATATAAATATTAAAATCATAACAAACTATATTTAGGAAGTACATTTAAAAGTATGTTTGAAGTGAAAAGATAGAGATCAACACAATGGGGAACATTAAAAGGGGCCATTGGTCCATTCTGGAACTTCAGAGTAGGTTTTCTGAAAAAGATGATGCTTGAGCTTGGGCTTGAAGGACAGTAAATAATTAAGCAGGAGAAAAAGTGGTGAGGGAGTTTCAGAGAAAAGGATCATAATGAAGAAATTCATGGAAGCACTGAATAGCAGAGGGACTCTAGGGGAAATTATAAACATTTACCTATTACTACAGTAACAGATGTAGAGCAGGGACTAACGGGAGATGTCTGTACATTATATTAAGAAGTACAGACGTTATTTAATAGGCAATAGAGTCAAAAAGGGATTTTAAGAAGGGAAGTCTCATGATAATTTTGCTTTAGGTAGTCTGTCTTTCAGTGGTGAAGAGAGAGGGGCAACACTGAAGTGTTAGGAATCAGTTAGGAGACTGCTACACAGCATAGGTGAGAGATGTTGAGGGCCTGAAAACCACGGTGTTAGTAAGAATTGAGAGGAGAGAGAGATTTGAGAAACAGCAGAAAAAATCGCTTGAACCCGGAAGGCGGAGGTTGCAGTGAGCAGAGACCAGGCCACTGCACTCCAGCCTGCACAACAGAGTGAGACTCTGTCTCAAAAACAAACAAACAAACAAAACAGTAAAAAGAGACAAAGATGGTCATTACAGAATGACATGGAGATATATTAGCAAGAAGATATAACAGTTCTAAACATATGCACTCAATACTGGGATACCCAGATATATAAAGCAAATGTCATTAGATCTAAAGGGAGAGAGTGACTGCAATAAAATAATAGATGAGGACTTCAACACTCTACTTAGCATTAGATAGATCACCTAGACAGGAAATTGACAAAGAAACACTGATTTTAAACTGTACTTTAGACCAAATGGACCTAACAGACATTTATAGAACATTTCATTCAACAATAACAGAATACACATACTTCTTCATCAACACATGGAAAATTCTCCAAGATAGACCATATGTTAGGACATAGAATAAGTCTCAATAAATTCTCAAAAATCAAAATCATACCAGTATCCTCTCAGACCACAGTGAAATAGGATAGGAAATCAATAACAAAGAAACTCTGGAATCTGTACAAATACGTGGAAATTAAACAACATGCTCCTGAATGACCTTTAGATCAAGGAAGAAATTAAAGAGGAAATCAAAAAATGTCTTGAAACAGGCTGGGTGTGGTGGCTCATGCCTGTAATCCTTGCACTTTGGGAGGCCAAAGTGGGTGGATTGCTTGAGCCAGGAGATTGAGACTGGCCTGGGCAACATAGTGAGATTCTGTCTCTACAAAAAAATACAAAAGTTAGCCAGGTATGCTACTGCCTGCCTGTAATCTCAGCTACTCAGAAGGCACCGGCAGAAGGATCGCTTGAGCCCAGGAGGTGGAAGTTCCAGTGAGCCAAGACTGCACTATTGCATTCCAGCCTGAGCAACAGAGAAGAGAGTGAGACCTTGTCACAAAAAATAAAATGTCTTGAAACAAATGAAAATTGAAACACAATATAACAAAACCTATGGGATACAACAAAAGCAGTGCTAGGAGAGAGGTTTACAGCAATAAACATCTATATTTTAAAAGTAGAAAGATTTCAAATAAACAAACTAATGATATACCTCAAAGAAATAGGCAAGTAAGAACAAAACAAACCTCAAATTAGTAGAAGGACAGACATAATTAAGATCACAGCAGTACTAAATGAAATAGATTTAGAAAACAATATAAATAATGAAACAAAAAGTTTGTTTCTCAAAAAGGTAAACAAAATCGATAAACTGCTAGTTAGACTAACAAGAAAATGCCGGGCGCGGTGGCTCAAGCCTGTAATCCCAGCACTTTGGGAGGCTGAGACGGGCGGATCACAAGGTCAGGAGATCGAGACCATCCTGGCTAACGCGGTGAAACCCCGACTCTACTAAAAATACAAAAAAACTAGCCGGGCGAGGTGGCGGGCGTCTGTAGTCCCAGCTACTCGGGAGGCTGAGGCAGGAGAATGGCGGGAACCCGGGAGGCGGAGCTTGCAATGAGCTGAGATCTGGCCACTGCACTCCAGCCTGGGCGACAGAGCGAGACTCTGTCTCAAAAAAAAAAAAAAAAAAAGAAAATGAAACAGACGGCCCAAATAAACAAAATCCAAGATGAAAAAGAAGACATTGCCCAGCACGGTGACTCATGCTGTAATCCCAGCATTTTTGAGAGGCTGAGGCAGGTGGATTGCTTGAGCTCAGGAGTACGAGACCAACCTGGACAACATGGCGAAATTCTGTCTCTAAAAAAAAATACAAAAATTAGCTAGGCATGGTTCCATATGCTTGTAGTCCCAGCTACTCAGAAGTCTGAGGTGGGAAGATCACGTCGGACCAGGAGCTTGAGGCTGCAGTGAGTCATGATCACACTATTGCACTCCAGCCTGGGTGACAGAGTGACACCCTGGGTCAAAAAATAGAGAAATAAAGAAATGAATAAAACTAGACATTACAACTGACACCACAGAAATACCAAAAATCATCAGACACTATTATGAACAACTATATATTAATAAACTAGAAAACTTAGAGGAAATGCATGAATTCCTTTACACATACAACCTACCATGATTGAATCAGGAATAAATAGAAAACCTGAACAGACCAATCATGAGTAATGAAATTTAATCCATAATAAAAAAGTATCCAAACAGTGAAAAGCCCAGGACCCAATGGCTTCACTGCTAATGACTTCACTACCAAATTCTACCAAACTTACAAAGACAAACTAACACCAGTTCTCCTCAAACTTGTCCAAAAAATTGAAAAGGAGGGAATTCTTCCTCATTCTACTAGGCTAGCAGTACCCTGATACCAAAACCAGATAAGAATGCAACAACGGCCGGGCGCGGTGGCTCAAGCCTGTAATCCCAGCACTTTGGGAGGCCGAGACGGGCGGATCACGAGGTCAGGAGATCGAGACCATCCTGGCTAACACGGTGAAACCCCGTCTCTACTAAAAATACAAAAAAAAAAAAACTAGCCGGGCGAGGTGGCGGGCGCCTGTAGTCCCAGCTACTCCGGAGGCTGAGGCAGGAGAATGGCGTAAACCCGGGAGGCGGAGCTTGCAGTGAGCTGAGATCTGGCCACTGCACTCCAGCTCGGGCGACAGAGCAAGACTCCGTCTCAAAAAAAAAAAAAAAGAATGCAACAACAACAAAAAAGATAGTTACACTCTAATATCCCTGATAAACATAGATGTAAAAATCCTCAACAAAATACTAAGCAACTGAATCCAACAGCATATCAAAAAGACAACATACCAGGATCAGGTGGGATTTCCCAGAAATGCAAAGGTAGTTCAACATACACCAATCAACAAAGATGACACATCACATCAACAGAATGAAGGACAAAACCATATGATCATTTCAAGAGATGTAGAAAAAGCATTTGATAAAATGCTTTTTTATCAAAAAGTTCTTCATGATAAACACTCTCAACAAACTAGGCACTGAAGGACCATATTAATACCTCGACATAATAAAGGCTACATAGGACAAACCCACATTTAACATCATCCTATCATAGCTTTCAGCTTCTCCTCTAAGAATTGGAACAAGACAAGGATGTCTATTTTTGCCACTCCTATTCAACACAGTTCTGGAAGTCTTAGCCAGAGCAATCAGACAATAGAAACAAATAAAAGACATCCAAATTGGAAAAGAGGAAGCAAAACTGTCCCTCTTTGTAGATGACATGATCTTGTATCTAGAAAAACCTAAAGATTCCACCAAAAGCTCTTAGATCTGATAAATGAGTTCAGTAAAGTTATAGGATACAGACAGGTGTGGTGGCTCATGGTGTAATCCCAGCACTTCGAGAGACTGAGGCAGGAGAATCACCCAAGGTCAGGAGTTCAAGACCAGTCTGACCAATATGGTGAAACCCTGTCTCTACTAAAAACACAAAATTTAGCCAGGCGTGGTTGCGTGCGCCTGTAGTCCCAGCTACTCAGGAGGCTGAGACAGGAGAATTGCTTGAACCCAGGAGGCAGACATTGCAGTGGGCCAAGATGGCACCACTGCACTCCAGCCTGGACTACAGAGCAAGACCCCGTTTAAAAAAAAAAAAAAAAAAAAAGCTGGAGGATACAACATCAACATACAAAAGGTAGTAGCATTTCTATACACCAATAATAAACTAGCTGAGAAAGAAATCAAGAAGGAAATCCCATTTATAATAGCTACAAGAAAATAAAATACCTAGGAAAAAAATTTAACCAAGTAGGTGAAAAACCTCTACAAGGAAAACTACAGAACATAGATGAAAGAAATTGAGAAGGACATAAAGAAATGGAAAGACAACCCATGCTCATGGATCAGAAAAAAATCAAATATTGCTAAAATGACCATACAACTCACAGCAATCTACAGATTCAATAAAATCCCTATCAAAATACCAGTGTCATTCTTCACAGAAGTAGAAAAAATAATCCTAAAATTCATATGGAACCAAAAAAAGAGCTTGAATAGAGAATCAATCCTAAGTAAAAAGAAAGCTGGAGATATTATACTATCTGACGTCAACATATATTACAAGGCTCTAGTGACCAAAACAGCATGGTATTGGTATAAAAACAGGTATAAAATGAAACAGAATAGAAATCTCAGAAATAAATCCATACATTTACAGCCAACTGATTTTCAACAAAGGTGTCAAGGACATTCATTGGGGAAAGGACATCCTCTTCAATAAATGGTGCTGGGAAATTTGGATATCCATATGTATGCAAAAGAACACGACTAACTTCCTCCTTTTCGCTATACACAAAAATCAATGCGAGATGGATTAAAGACTTAAACATAAGCCCCGAAACCATAAAACTACTAGAAGAAAACATAGGGGAAGCACTTCAGGAAACTGGTCTAGGAAAAGGTTTTATGGCTAAGACTTTGAAAGTACGGCAACAAAAACAAAAGTACTCAAATTGGACTGTATTACACTAAAAAGCTTCTGCATATCAGAGGAAACAATGGACTGAAGAGACAACCTGTTGAATTCTCCCATTCATCCAACAAGGAACAACAAACTATTCATCCAACAAGGAATTAATATCCAGAATACACAAGAAACTCAAACACCTCAACAGTAAAAAATAATAGTAATTCCATTTAAAAGTGGGCAAAAGGTCAGGCATAATGGCTCATGCCTGTAATCCTAACATTTTGGGAGGCTGATGCAGAGAGACCGCCATGGCAGGAGTTTGAGACCAGCCTGGGTAACATAGTAAAATTCCATCTCTACAAAAACATACAAAAATTAGACTGGGTTTGGTGGCTCATGCCTGTAATCCCAGCATTTGGGGAGGCCGAGGCAGTAGGATCACTTGAGCCCAAGAGTTCAAGCCCAGCCTGGGCAACATAGTGAGACCTCATCTCTACAAAAGTCAAAAAATGAGGTGGGAGGATCATTTGAGCTCAGGAGATTGAGGCTAGAATGAGCAGTGATCGCACCACTGCACTCCCATGCCATCTCCAAAAAAAAAATACACACATACACACACACACACACACACAAATTAGCTGGGCACAGTGCACAGTGGCACATGCCTGTGGTCTCAGCTACTCTGGAGGCTGAAGCAGGAGAATCATCTGAGCCCAGGAAGTGGAGGCTGCAGTGACTCGTGATTGCACCACCACACTCCAATCCGAACAACAGAGCAAAACCCTGACTACAATAAATAAATGAATGAAGGAAGGAATGTGGGCAAGCGACATAGATATTTCTCCAAAGAGGACATACAGGTATATGAAAAAATGCTCAACGTCACTAATCATAAGGGAAATGCAAATTAAAACCACAATGAGATTTCATCTTCACCCAGTGAGAATGGCTATGATTAAAAAGACAAAATAATAACGGATGTGGGCGAGGATGCGGAGAAGGGGGAACTCTGATATACTGTTGTGTGGGAATGTAAATTAGTACAGTCACTATGGAAAATAGTATGGAGATTTCTCAGGAAACTGAAAATAGAGCTACTCTACAATCCAGAAATGCCACTACTGGCTGTTTATTCAAAGGAAAGAAAACCAGTATGTCAAAGGGATGATACCTGTACTTCCGTGTTTACCGCAGCACCATTCACAATAGCAAAAATATAGAATCCAACTAAGTGTCCATCAACAGACAAATGGATAAAGAAAATGTGATATATATAATCAAGTACTATTCACCCATAAAACAAGAATGAAATCATGTTGTTTGCAGCAACCTGGATGGAACTGGAAGTCATTGTTATGTGAAGTAAGCCAGGCACAGAGAGGCAAATATTGCATGTTATCACACGTAGGAGCTAAAAACGTTGACGGTGGATAGATAGATACCAGAGGCTAGGAAGGGTGTGTGGGTTGGCAGGGAAGAGTGGTTGGTTAATACAGTTAGACAGAAGGAGTAAGTTCTAATGTTCTATAGCAGAGTAGGGTGACTGCAGTTAACACAATGTATTGTGTATTTCAAAACAGCTATAAGACTTGAAATGTTCCCAACATATGGAAATGACAAATACTCAAAGTGACAGATACCTTAAATACCCTGATTGATCATTACATATTCTAGGCATGTAACAACATATCACGTGTACATATGTACCCCGTAAATATGTACAAATATTTGTTGTGTACCAATTAAAAATAAACAAAAGTTTAAAAACACATTATGTCTACACAATGAAATATTATTCAACACTAATACACTGCAAGTTGGATGAACCTTGAAAACATGCTACATGAAAGAGTGCATAAAAGATCACAAATTGGGCTGAGCGTGGTGGCTCAAAGTGCTGGTGTGGGAGACCGAGGCAGGCACATGGCTTCAGCTCAGGACTTCCAGAGCTGCCTGGACAACATGAGGAAACCTGTCTCTACAAAGACATGAGGCAGGCGTGGTGGTGCGCGCCTGTGGTCCCAGCTACTGGCTACTCACCAGGGTGATACAGGAGGATCACTTGAGCCTTCCCTGCTTGCTTCGCTGAAGGCATCAGGCACTTCCATGGCTGGGATCGACTCTTCTGGAAGCAGGTCCTAGCAGGACTGTAGGTGTCCACATCCAGGATAAGGATCCTGCACAGAGCTTGGGATACTTACCCCTCAATCAAGGGGGAGGAACAGGGGCTGGCGCCTTAAGGACTTACTGTCCTTCTGACCAATCCTGATGTTTCCAAGGCACTGGGGTTTTCAGGACTGGATAAGACTGTTTTAAGGCCACAGGGTGGCAACTGCAGTGTGGCAACTGCAGCGAGTCACAGGCCAAATCCTCAACTCTGGCACTGTCTAAAGTGCCTTTCTTGGCCTGGTGAGGTGGCTCACACCTATAATCCCAACACTTTGGGAGGCTGAGGTGGGTGGATTACTGGAGATCAGGAGTTCGAGACCAGCCTGGCCAACATGAAACCCCAACTCTACCAAAAATGCAAAAATTAGCCAGGCATGGTGGGGCGGGCCTGTAATCCCAGCTACCTGGGAGGTTGCCGCAGGAGAATCGCTTGAACTCGGGAGGCGGAGGTTGCAGTGAGCCAAGATCACGCCACTGAACTCCAGGCTGGGCGACAGAACAAGATTCCGTCTCAAAATAATAATAATAATAATGATTTTTAAAAATGAATAAATAAATCAGTGTGTTTCTTGCCCATTCCATGTCTCACCACAACTCTATTAAGCAGGTATGAATGGCTCTGCATGGCTGTAATAGAGGAACTCTGGGCCTTAGATTCCACCCCTCGCCCAACCCCTGACAGCCAGTGACTAGTGGAGGTTCAATGAACAGTAGTCGGTCTTATTACTATCTTATTACCACTGTCTCTGTGGAGTTCCAGCAAGGAGGGGTTCCACACCTCGTTGGGGACCAGTTCCCGAGCAGGGCTCCGAGCACCCTCTCCAGGCAGTGACGCGAGGGCCCTCGGGCACTCCGAGGCTCCTCCCGGGCCTCGTGGGTCCTCACAGAAATGGCAGGGCATTGGGGCAAGTTCCGCCGGCTGCGCAGGCCGAAAGGTTTCTCGAGCATCCAGAAAGCTTGCCTGACCCTTAGAGGCGACGTTAGGCCCCCAACTCATATCCTGGGGAAACCATGGAGGTGGAATTCGGTTTCCACAGGCGAAGTCAACCGAAACAACCGGCCATGTTGAAGCCTGAGCAGAGCTCCCGTCAGGTCCCGCCCCCGGCGCCCGGCTCACTGGGCCCCGCCTCCTCCCGGAGGTCCCTCCGGTGTTTCCTTCATTCGGCTAAATGGTTAGCGAGCATCAAGCACAAGCTGAACTGCGGACAGGCAGTGAGCAGACACACAGGGGCCCCGAACTCAAAACAGATAAACAAATACTCAGACGTGTTCTTATATCCAAAGGCAACTGATAGGCTCATTTAGGCTCTGGCTTCCGGTGATAATGACTTATAGATGACAAGCCTCAAAAGGAAGAGCCCCTCTCATTGTCTGCGCTCCTGCCCGAAGCCTGCAGACTCAGCTTTGGTCCTCACTAATAATCATTGCCATTCAC
Source organism: Piliocolobus tephrosceles (assembly GCF_002776525.5). Taxonomy (NCBI): domain Eukaryota; kingdom Metazoa; phylum Chordata; class Mammalia; order Primates; family Cercopithecidae; genus Piliocolobus; species Piliocolobus tephrosceles. Next base: position 23,271 of record NW_022326212.1, on the reverse strand, counting down.
CATTGGTGATTAACTCAGTCATCACTGTGGAGGTTCCAAGGACTTCAGGAGCTGCATGTCAGGAACTAACGACAAGGGCCAAATATTATTTTTTATTATAATATTAACGGCCACAAATTTCAACACCTTTTATTGAATACTCTCATCTTTTACCACTGAGTTCTGATGCCATGTCTGTCATTTATATTTCCATATATTATTTGGGCTCTTTCTAGGCTCTCTTTCATTTCATTAGTTTATACATCTATCTCTGCACCAATACTACACTGTTTAACTTAACTTTTTATAATTATTTAAATCTGGTAGAACAAGTTTCCCACTTTGGTGCTTTGTTTTTATTTTTTTATATTTTTATTTTATTTTTTAATTTTATTTTTATTTTATTTATTTTTTTTTTTTTTGAGACGGAGTCTCGCCCTGTCGCCCGGGCTGGACTGCAGTGGCCAGATCTCAGCTCACTGCAAGCTCCGCCTCCCGGGTTTAAGCCATTCTCCTGCCTCAGCCTCCCAAGTAGCTGGGACTACAGGCGCCCGCCACCTCGCCCGGCTAGTTTTTTGTATTTTTTAGTAGAGACGGGGTTTCACCGTGTTAGCCAGGATGGTCTCGATTTCCTGACCTCGTGATCCGCCCGTCTCGACCTCCCAAAGTGCTGGGATTACAGGCTTGAGCCACCGCGCCCGGCCTAAGTTCTTTGTTTTTAAACATAGACTCTTCCTCATGAATTGTAACATTAGCTTCTTCAGTGTTGTAAAAAATCCTCTTGAATTTTTATTGGAATTGCATCGTTTATGGATTAATTTTGGGAGAATGGCATCTTTAGGATTCCATAACGATTATGTTGTTATTTTTAGTAATGTTGCTTTTAAAATTATGTTTTCTGAGTTGTTGTTGCTGGTATATAGGAATGCAATCTTTTTTTGTGTATCAATTCTGCATTCAGAAAACTTGTTGCACTCTTTTATTAACCTTGTCTATAGATTATAGACAAGGTTATATATATATAGGTCTATAACCTCCAAGAGAGGTAGCAAAGTGTGATAGTAAACAGCCAGACAGCCCCTTCTACTTTCTTTAACTTTATTCTGCTGCCCTTTATCTAACATCTTAAACTAAATACTTAGCTCATTAAGTAGTCTTTATTCCTTTTCAATGCCAGCATCTGAAAAAAATCAATGCCTCTCTAATTACTTGATCTAATGTGTTGAGGGACCCAATGCCACCACCATATTCAATAATGAGCTAGAAGGACTCACAGAACTTAGACAAGCTGTTCTATTCATGGTTATGGTTTATTACGATGAAAGGCTGTAGAATACATTCGGAAGAAAAAAAGGCACATAGGGCAGAGTCCAGGCAGAACCAGGCTCAGCTTCCAGTTATCCTCTCCCTGTGGAGTTATATGAACCGAACTTAATTCTCCCAGCAATGATGTGTGACAATATGGACAAAGAATTGTCAACCAGGGATGCTCACACAAACTTTTGTGCCCAAGATCAGCTACATAGGCATGAAGCCCCCACACTATTGACCCTAAATACTCAGTCTCCAACCCATTCCTCCCTACGGAAGTCAAACTCATACAATATGACCCACGGCTCCAGGCAAGCAAAACCAGGTGCTCACCATAAATTACATTTTTAACACAAACTGTGGCATTGCCCAAGGCTTGAGGTATACAAAGACACTCGTATCAGGCAGGATATTTCAAGAGCTAATAGTTGGTCAAGAGTCAGTCTTTTCTTGGAGGCATGCAATCCCATAGCTGGTGAGTCAACCCTTTACTATTCACTTATATATTTATGAGTTCAATTTGTAGTTGTATTGTTAATTTTATTTATTTTGAAGTCTTTTATAGATATACTTTATATATATTTTTTACCTTTTAAAAAATATAAATGATAGACCTATTATACACCTCCTACACATTGCTTTTGTCACTTGAAATTGTTCCATATTTGTTCAAAAAAAAGTTTTTTATTCTTTTGGATGACTGCATTTTATTTACCAATTTTCTATTGATAGATATTAGGATTTTTTGGTCCAATTTTTTGCTATTCAAAATGAGATTAATAACTCGTGTGTGTGTGTGTGTGTAATTTTACTTATGTTCTAATATGTTTGTAAGATATATTCCCAAAGTAAAATTATTGGATTAAATGATATGCTCAGATGCTATATTCATCTGTAATATTAATAGATCTTGCATTTCAGTAAACTGTTGCCCAGAAAGATTTCACCAACTTCTATTCACTAGCAACCTAAGAAAGTACCTGCTTCCCCATACTCTTGCCAACTGACTGTATTTTAAAATATTTTTATAATACCTGGTGTACTGGTGTTCTCCAGTACTATAATACTGGTATACTCCAGTACTACAGGAATAATATATTTGTAGCTTTTATTTTTATTCTATTCATCATGAGTAAGGTTGAGCATCTTTTCACGTTTGATTCCCTTTTTTTTTTTTTTTTTTTTTTGAGACAGAGTTTCTATCACCTAGGCTGGCGTGCAGTGAGGTGATCTTGGCTCACTGCAACCTCTGCCTCCCGGGTTTAAGCCATTCTCCTGCCTCAGCCTCCCAAGTAGCTGGGACTACAGGCCTGTGTGCCTAGCTAACTGTTGTATTTTTAGTAGAGACAGAGTTTTGCCATGTTGGTCAGGCTGCTCTCAAACTCCTCAGTCTCCCAAAGTGCTGGGATTACAGGCATGAGCCACCGCACCTGGGCTTGAGTCACTTTTCTTTCTTTTCAATGAACTGTTTTATATACTTTTGTCCATGTTTCTGTTGGCTTATTCATCTTTTCCTTATTGATCTGAAAGAGCTCTTTTACACTGGTGATGTTAGCTGTCTATATGCATTATGAATTGAAAATATTTTTCCCAATTTGTTGTCTAACTTTTTATTTGTTGTGGATTTTGCCACATATTTTTAAACAATTTAATTCATCAGTCTTGTCTTTTTAGGAAGTCTTCTGCTATATTGTGCTTTTTAAAAACTGTAAAGTTATGAAAATTATTCTTAATGTTTCTTTGACTCATTTTATTGTTTTATTTTAAAATTTAAATCTTTTGGGCCTGGCACAATGGCTCACACCTGCAATCCTAATGCTTTGAGAGGCCGAGATTGGAGGATCACCTGATTCCAGTAGTTCAAGACCAGCCTAGGCAACATAGTGAGACCCAGTTTCTACCAAAAAAAAAAAAAAAAAAACCTAAGAATTCACCAGGTATGGTGATGCACACCTATAGTCCCAGCTACTCAGGAGTCTGAGGAGAAAGGATCACTTGAGTCCAGGAATTCAAGACTGTAGTGTGTCTCTGGACTCCAGCAGCCTGGATGACAAAGCAAGACCCTGTCTCTTTAAAAAAAAATCTTTTGTTCATCTGAAATATATCTTGGTGTAAGATATAAAGTAGAGCTAAACTAATTTTTGTTCCAAATGGCTGCTCATTTATCCCAACACCATTTGTTAAATTTTCTATTTATCACTAATTTGAAAAGCCACCTTTATCATTGTGTAAAGAGCCTCATGTATTAGGATCGATTTATAGACATTCAGTTCTGTTTCATTGATCAGTCTATTTAGTGACACCTTTTTTTTTTTTTTTTTTTTTTTTTTTGAGACAGAGTCTCGCTCTGTCACCCAGGCTGGAATACAGTGGTGCGATCTCAGCTCAAGTGATTCTCCTGCCTCAGCCTCCTGAGTAGCTGGGATTACAGACACGTGCCACCACACCCAGCTAATTTTTGTATTTTTAGTAGAGACGGGGTTTCACCGTAGTGTTCAGACTGGTCTCGAAATCCTGACCTCGTGATCCACCTGCCTCAGCCTCCCCAAGTGCTGGGATTACAGGCATGAGCCACCAGGCCCTGCCTTAATCACACTTTTTATGATGTGGAGAGGTAGGCAATAAAGGCCAGCGTTGACCTCTTTGAGGTGTAACATTTTGGTTGAGGTGTAACAAACATACAGAAAAGTGCACAAATCACAAGTATAAAGTTCAATGAGCATCACAGTGTGAATATACAGTACAGTATGTACTCAGTACTCGTAACCAGTACTCAGACCAAAGAGCAAAACATTACCAGTACCTAGAAGCCTCCTTCCAGTTACCGCCCTCCTGAGGCTAACCACTGCCTGACTGACTTCTGATTTCTAATAGGATAATTCATCACGCCAGTTTGGAAATATAGGAGTTGAATTATTCAGTATACTCTTCTGTACCTTCTTCCACTCAATATTATGCTTATGAGATTCAACCACTTTGATGCATGTAGTTGTAGTTTGTTCAAACTCATTGCTGTAGAGTTTCCCACTGTATAAATGGAACACATTGGATTTATTCATTCTACTGTTAATGAACATTTGGGAATTATTGATTTTTTGCAATTAAGAATAGTGCTTGTTTGAACATTTATACATATCGTTTCATGAGCTTGTGTTCCTGTTTCTATTGGATGTAGAGTTAAGAATGGAATTACTGGACCAGAAGGTATACATATGTTCAAACTAAATAACAAGCGGTTCTTCCAAAGTGATCGTGCCAGTGTCAGAGTTTCCAGTACTCTACATCCCGGCTCACACTTGGTATTTGTAGCAGAAGCTGTTGGTGGCCATCCATTTGCACTCAAGCTTCCCTATTTCAGTTCACACCTGCACCTTAAACTCTACCTGAGGGTTTCCCTGGCCATCAGAACCTTTTAGGTCCTCACTTAAAACAGGCCAGAAGGGAAGGGGATTAATAAGTCCTGAGCAGAGATCTCAACCAATGACTGATGTGCCGTGGTTTATGCATACCCTAGCTCCCCTGACCTTGGGACAGGAAGGCTCTGAAGCACATGCTCTACACTTGCTGTCAGAGCTCCCAGTGGGAGTAAGCTCCCGCTGGCACTGGTGATGACATGCTTGATAATATGGCCTGTATCTGTTGCCTTCCCCTCCCTGTCTGTTTTCCACTTCCCTACAGGTTGTTTAAATCCTTGTCTCACAGAGTCCACTTCTGTGGGAATCCAAACTAAAGACAATCTATTTTTCTTTATTTTGGCTGTGGTGGAGCCGGGAGTGATTAGAGAGAGAATATGTCTTAAAATGCTCCTAATGAGGGAAGGTGATAATGCAAGAACAGTTGAGAAAAACTGGCTTAGATATATGATTCATATCAAATTTTTTTGTGTGTATAGTGTAAGGGAGGGGTCCGGTTTCTTTATTTCTTTTCTATTTTGCATATGTTTATCCAATTGTAAAAGCACCATCTATTGGGAAGACTTTTTCCCCCTTGAACTAATTGCCTTAACACCATTTCACTAATAATAGACTATGTATATATATGGGCATATATATATATAATATATGTATAGTCTGGTCTCTGTTCTGTTGACTTCTTTTTCAATTATTATGCTAATACCATATGGATTACTATACCTCTATAGTAAATTTTTTTGAGGATCTCACTCTATCACCCAACAAACTTGAGTCTTCCAATCCATAAACATGGCATATTTTTTCATTTATATGCATTTATGATTTTTTAATAAATAGGTCTATTATTTGATGTTATTGCAAATGGTATTTTTATTTCATTTCTCAATTGTCTCTTGCTAGTATATAGAAATACAGTTGATATATATACATATATATGTTAAATTTTCTATTTATCACTAATTTGAAAAGCCACCTTTATCATCGTGTAAAGAGCCTCATGTATTAGGATCGATTTATAGACATTCAGTTCTGTTTCATTGATTAGTCTATTTAAGCACACTTTTTTTTTTTTTTTTTTTTTTTTGAGACGGAGTCTCGCTCTGTCGCCCGGGCTGGAGTGCAGTGGCCGGATCTCAGCTCACTGCAAGCTCCGCCTGCCGGGTTTACGCCATTCTCCTGCCGCAGCCTCCCGAGTAGCTGGGACTACAGGCGCCCGCCACCTCGCCTGGCTCGGTTTCTTTTTTTGTATTTTTTAGTGGAGACGGGGTTTCACCGTGTTAGCTAGGATGGTCTCGATCTCCTGACCTCGTGATCCGCCCGTCTCGGCCTCCCAAAGTGCTGGGATTACAGGCTTGAGCCACCGCGCCCGGCCCTTTTTTTTTTTTTTTTTGAGACAGAGTCTCACTCTGTCGCCCAGGCTGGAATACAGTGGTGCGATCTCAGCTCAAGTGATTCTCCTGCCTTTTTAGAAAAGGCAGAATTTCTACAGTAGAAAGGGGAATTTCTACAGTCCCCTTGCTTCGCAACAGAGGTGACCACTCTTCTGAAGGTTATTCTGGTTTCTATTCTGTTCTATTGGCTTCTTTGTCTACTATTATGCTAGTATCATATATATAGATTACTATACCTCTACAGTAAGACTTCTTTTTGAGACAGGATCTCAGTCTGTCACTCAGGCTGGAATGCAGTGGCACCATCTTGGGTCCCTGCAACCTCTGCTTCCTGGGCTCAAGCAAGTCTCTCACCTCAGCCTCCCTGGTAGCTGGGATTACACGCGCGCACCACCACACTGTGCTAATTTTTGTATTTTTAGTAGAGATGAGGTTTCAGTGTGTTGGCCAGGAGATCACCTGAACTCAAGTGATCTCCCTGCGTTGGCCTCCAAAAGTGCTGGGATCATAGGCGTGAGCCACTGTGCCCAGCCTTTAGTAAGTCTTAAATAAGGCTGGGCATGGTGGCTCATGCATGCGATCCCAGCACTTTGGGAGGCTGAGGCGGGTGGATCAGCTGAGATAAAGATAACAAGACAATCCTGGCCAATATGGTGAAACCCGTCTTCAACTCCTGGGCTCAAGCAATCTGCCCACCTCAGCCTCCAACAGTGCTGGGATTACAGGCATGAGCCCCTATGCCCTTGAACTTTCTTAAATCCTCATATGAAAGCATTATAATTTACTTGTTTTGTATGCTACCAGACTTTCTCCACTCTTTCATATTCAATATTCTTTTATAAGCATAATATACCTTATTATATTTATGCACGTGTATTTGTTTTTAACTGAACAATGTGCTTGTTATATTGCTTAAAGTTTTTTTAAAAAAACTAGTTTTAACACATAAATTATTTTTATTGTTGTGTATTATATGACAATGCTCATAATATTTAATCTTTAAACTTGGCTTTTATAAAAAAGTAAGTGTCACACTTAGATAAGCATGCGTAAGTAGAACACACATGAAGCTTATGTAGTAACTATATTTCTTTATTTTATTTTCCCTTTATTTTTACACATTCTTAAATACAAGTGCTTTGTTTCTGTAAGAGATATACTCAACATGGGAAGTACATCTAAGTTATGAAGCATAACAATTAAATAACGTCCATAAACCCATGACCTCATGCAGAATGAAACATTTCTAGTCCTGTGGAAGCTACAGGACTGCTGGAATTTCTACAGTCCCCTTGCTTCGCAACAGAGGTGACCACTCTTCTGAAGGTTATGTTCATAATCCCTGTGCTTTTCTTTATAGTCTGGATATGTATCTATGTATAGAGAGGGGAGATGTGGATGTAAATATAGATATATCTGAAAATATATTACTTTGTGATCGTTATTTTTAAGCTTTACAAAAATGGATGTCGTGCTGAAGTGGTATTTACCTTGAAGCACACTGTGATCGTGACATATTTTGATGTTCACTTCCCATGTTTAGGTTCCTGCTTCTCCACGCCGATGACATGGTGAGAGAATACGGGGGAGCTGAAGGCAAACAACATAAACTTATGTTTGAGAAGCACCTTTTACTCTATGAAATGAAGTGAGTGTAAGCAGTAAATGGAACAACAAGCTTTCAGAGTCACTGCAGGGCAAGAGCTGGGGAGGGAAGAGCTGGCTGGTCAGGGAGGATGCACTGGAGAGAAAAACCATCACTCAATTGGCCAGGACAGTCCAGGACATCAGGGAGACCACACAACACCCAGAGTGTCTCTTCTCCTCCAAATGACCGCAACACCTCTCCAGCAAGGGTACAGAACTGGGCTGAGGCTGAGTATTGCTGAGTTAATACCATTTAGAACATAGGCATGGGTAAGGATTTCATGACAAAAACGTCAAAAGCAATTGCAACCAAAGCAAAAATTGGTAAATGGGATCTAATTAAACCTAAGAGCGTCTGCATAGCAAAAGAAACTATCATCAGAGTGAACAGACAACCTACAGAATGGGAGACAATTTTTGCAATCTATCTGTCTGACAAAGGCCTAATATCCAGAATCTATAAGGAACTTAAGCAAATTTACAAGAAAAAACAAACAAACAACCCTATTAAAAAGTAGGCGAAGAGGCTGGGCGCGGTGGCTCACGCCTATAATCCTAGCACTTTGGGAGGCCGAGGCGGGCGGATTGCGAGGTCAGGAGATCGAGACCATCCTGGCTAACACGGTGAAACCTCATCTCTACTAAAAATACACAAAATTAGCCAGGCGTGGTGGCAGGTGCCTATAGTCCCAGCTACTCGGGAGGCTGAGGCAGGAGAATGGCGTGAACCAGGGAGGCGGAGCTTGCAGTGAGCGGAGATTGCACCACTGAACTCCAGCCTGGGTGACAGAATGAGACTCTGTCTCAAAAAAAAGAAAAAAAAAAAATAGGCAAAAAACGTGAACAGACACTTCTCAAAAGAAGGCATTCATGTGGCCAACAAACATATGAAAAAAAGCTTAATATCACTGATCTTTAGAGAAAAGCAAATCAAAACCACAATGAGATATCATCTCATGCCAGTCAGAATGGCAATTATTAGAAAGTTCAGAAACAACAGATACTGGCAAGGTTGCGGAGAAAAAGGAACACTTTTACACTGTTGATGGGAATGTAAATTAGTTCAACCATTGTGGAAGACAGTATGGCAATTCCTCAAAAATCTAGAGGCAGATATACCATTTGACACAGCAATCTCATTACTGGGTATATACCCAAAGGAATATAAATCACTCTGTTATAAATATACATGCACCTGTGTGTTTATTGCAGCACTATTCACAGTAGCAAAGACATGGAATCAACCCAAATGCCTATCAATGATGGACTGGATAAAGACAATGTGGTACATATACACCATGGAATAGTATGCAGCCATAAAAAGGAACGAGATCATGTCCTTTGTAGGGACACAGATGGATCTGGAAGCTGTTATCTTCAGCAAACTAACACAGGAACAGAAAACAAATCACCGCATGTTTTAAGTGGGTACTGAATGATGAGATCACATGGACACATGGCATGGAACAAAACACACTGAGGCCTGTTGTGGGGAGGGCCTGATAGGGGGAGGGAGAGCATCAGGAAGAATAGCCAATGGATGCTGGGCTTAATACCAAGGTGATGGGTTGATCTGTGCAGCAAACCACCATGGCACA
>NW_022326212.1:0-3932 GCF_002776525.5 Piliocolobus tephrosceles | reverse complement strand
TGTGTGTGTGAAGTCCTATTATTTATGCAAAGATTGGAAATCTAGAGGGTTTTTTTGTTTGTTTCCAGTCTTTCTCTTAATTTCTGTGAATTTAACTCTGTTCTCATCTAACATCCATGTGTTTAATTTTATTCATCCCTAACACAGGGCATATAATAATATACATACAGTGAGTGCGTGAGATTCATCGAGAAGGACGTTTGCCATGACCCCATAAACCAGCCCAGACAGCTGACGGAGGCAACTTGAGGTGGGGGGAGAGAGAGAAGAAAAATTGAAGTCACAAAGAGCACTTTCTCTACAGGCAGAGTCAAGAAGAGCCAGAAAAATTTAAACTTCAAAAATTCTGGACTTGCTTTTAAAGGCCTTCTGTTTTTCATTTGCATAGTGATGAAGAAAAAATAATTTAGGTGTGTATATTTGAGTTCCATCTAGGGATTCTCACAGCCTCCCTATCCATGTCATCATCTGTATCCACATCACCTCTGTTTACATCCATACCCTTGTCTACACTTTAATCCACTTCCATATCTTCTCATCTTCCTCATTTCTGGATCATCCTGGTGGTACAAATAGGGTGGATGGAGGAGCACTGGGAGTAACATAAACGACGTTTGACGACTAGAACAAACTCAACGAGTACGAACTCCACCTGTCTTTGCAGTGTATTTTTGAAAAACTTTGTAAAGGGTTCAAGTCTAAATTGTTTTAGATATAACGTGAGCCAATGGAAGGAGCACAAGAGATTTACATCAGAAGGTCTTGGTTCATAGAGTTCCTTGGAAAAGTGCTTGATTCTAGGACTGGGTCAGGGAAAATCTAATTGAGCATGAAAATCTTGTGATGTCACAAAATAAGGAAGGACTGAAAACAACAACAGCTACTCCCCAATGACAGGATCAAAAGGATACAAGAGCCCACCTAAAGGGTTTCCAATGGCCAAAGTTGGAACAATTTGACCAAGAAAATAATGATAGTATTTGATTCTAAACTAGTGGAATAAAATAAATATCCATCACTCCATACATATCAATATAAATAAATAAATGAATGAATAAATGCATAAATTAATGGGGGGAAGTGATACTTCTGTCTTTCAGGAGAATTGTAATTAATAAATGCAGGAGATATGAGGAAAATACAAAGTCATTGTTCAGTAGACAACACAATCATAATTGTTGCTGGCAAGATCTACTGGTAGTCTAAAATCACTGGGTGAAAGTTTGAGGTAAAACAGAGTATTAGCACAGGCTCAGTGTATCTCCTCCAAAATATCTATCAATCACAAAGGAAAACATAGCAGGTTTACAGTGGAGAGACCTGACAGATGCCATCTTTTTTTTTTTTTTTTTGAGACATAGTCTCTCGCCATTGCCCAGGCTGGCGTGCAGTGGCACCATTTTGCCTCACTAAAATCTCTGCCTCCTGGTTTCAAGTGATTCTTCTGCCTCAGCCTCCTGAGTAGCTGTGATTACAGGCATGCACCACCGCGTCCAGCTAATTATTTTGTATTTTTAATAGATTTTGGGTTTCACCATGTTGGTCAGGCTGGTCTTGAACTCCTGATCTCAGGTGATCCACCCACCCCAGCCTCCCAAAGTGCTGACCCTGACTCTTCAAAAGGGTCAGGGTCATGGAAGGCAGAGTGTGAGACAATCTCTCAGATTGGAGAAGACTGACAAGTGGTACCTAAATGCAATATGGGATTCTGAATCAGATCCAACAGAAAAAAAAAAAAAGGCACAAGGGAGAAAACTCATAAAATTCAAATTAGGTCTGTAATTTAATAGTATTGTACCAGTGTGAATTAAGTTAATTTTCTGGTTTTGGTCATTTAACTACAGCTGGGTAATTATTAACATTAGGGAAAGCTGGGTGAAGGTTAGACATAAACTCTCTGCACTATTTTTGTAATTTTTCCATAGTCTAACGGGTTATTTAAAATTTATAATTTTATTTTTGAAGACCTTGGTTCGAGTCTGAGCTCTAGCACTTATTACCTCTGTAACCTTTCTGGGGCTCAGTTTTCTTCCTAAACAGTGAGTTAGGATGGATGACCCTTCGGCCCCTTCTGGAGAGCTATGGAGAGGTTCTCTTACCCACAATGTTTGCTTTCCTTTACTTCAGCAAGCTCCACAGTCACTGATCAGCAGTTGTGGAAACGGAGAATCTTGAAAATAGTCATGAAATTTTATTTGCAGGTATTAATAATTTATCTCTGAAGTTCAACTTTCCGCCTAAATGCAGAGTGATGCAGGACTGGAGAACTATTCCCAGCTTGTTGGGTGTTAGAAGCTGCTTTAACAGATATTATGCCAACAGGAAACTCACCTAAAAGTCTTGTTAAAGGGAGTGTTTACACTAGAAGAAAACACAAAAATACCGTATCACCCACTAAAGAGTAGTGGAATTGTGAGTGGTCATTTTGTTTCAAAGTTTCCTTAATCTTAACCTTGTCTTTTTAGAATTAAAAATATGTTTACCAAAAAAATGCTTGTACTTGGAATAGATAGACGTATTGTTGAAACTTACCAGCTCTCTAATCCTAGCAACCAGGAAGAATATCCCGGGAATGCTTTGGCAGTTAAAAAACAAATCAGCTTGGCAGTGATCACTTCCCTTGATACCCTCCCACACGCCCACATACACATTTCTCTTGACCACTACGGACATTCCAGCCTCTCTCCTTCCAACAGCATCTGCCTCCCTGTGAGAATTCTTTCTTGGGGCCTTCGTTCCTGCAGAAATACAGCATCTAATTAAAATAGAAATCTGAGTTCAGGGATGCAATACCTCAAACTAGGAGGGTTCTCCTTTTCATTATGCTATCTAATTTCAGCAAGATTTTCTTTAGTCTTTAAAATCAGAAGGTCTCTTCCTCTTGGCCATTCTGCCTTTTTCTCTTATTTGAAAATTCTACTCATCAAGCTTCTTCTTCAAACAACAAAATGTCGTCTATAGAGTAGAAATAATCCAGAAAACTCTCTGAGAGCCCATTTAGAATGGTTTGCTTTCCGAAGAACTAGCAAGACCTTTTTATGGCCTCACCCTATGAAGTGCTCACACCCACGTGGCTCAAGGAAAGCACATGCTCTCTGAATCATTCAGCATCATTACAGCAATAAAAGAATGACATGTGGGCAGTCATGGTGCTAAGTCATTGCCTGGGTATTGCACGACTCGTTTTAGTTGCCTGAAGCTCCACATAGTTATTTAATGTCAGTCATTTTCTTGAAGGTTGCTCTTTTACCATCAGTTCCAGACTCTACCATGGAGTGGCTTTAATCGTTGCCTGGATTATTCCAGATAGCTGATGTTTCACCCCTTTGAGCACCAAAACAAAAATATTTTCAAAACTGTTCTCTATGGAATTTATCCTGTATTTATCCTTCCTCACATTTAAAATAGAGTATATTACATTTTATTTAACATTTCTGGAAGAATGCTATTATAAAATGTGATGCCCTTTGTCTAGAAAAATGTATAGCCATGTCTGATTCGTGTCTCGATTACTCTAGGCCCACACTCGTTTTTAATTCTTAGGTCATACTTTTAGTGGTTTTATTTTTCACCTTCACTGTCAAGGTATCGCCCTACTCACTATTACCAATGTGCCGCATTGTACTTTTCAGCTACTTCTAATTTGATGTAGGCTTGAAAATGAAATGTGTAAGATCATAAAATAACATGTAAAATAAGAGTCCTATAGGGAGGCATGTGTGATAACCCCTCTCATTAATAACATACATGAGCTTTGAGTATGATCCAGGAGAAGTGAAGGAAGCTAGAAAGAAAATAAAATAATTCATTGGACTTGATTCTTGAAACTGTCTTTTTTGAGCAGCCAAGTTACAAAAGCATAAGATCATATTATTCTTCGAGATATATTTCATACACAATAAAAAGCACAGCTCTTCAGTTTACAGTTTAAT
>NW_022326211.1:38894-43565 GCF_002776525.5 Piliocolobus tephrosceles | reverse complement strand
ATTAAACTGTAAACTGAAGAGCTGTGCTTTTTATTGTGTATGAAATATATCTCGAAGAATAATATGATCTTATGCCTTTGTAACTTGACTGCTCAAAAAAGACAGTTTCAAGAATCAAGTCCAGTGAATCATTTTATTTTCTTTCTAGCTTCCTTCACTTCTCCTGGATCATACTCAAAGCTCATGTATGTTATTAATGAGAGAGGTTATCACACATGCCTCCCTATAGGACTCTTATTTTACATGTTATTTTATGATCTTACATATTTTATTTTCAAGCCTACATCAAATTAGAAGTAGCTGAAAAGTACAATGTGGCACATTGGTAATAGTGAGTAGGGCGATACCTTGACAGTGAAGGTGAAAAATAAAACCACTAAAAGTATGACCTAAGAATTAAAAACGAGTGTGGGCCTAGAGTAATTGAGACACGAATCAGACATGGCTATACATTTTTCTAGACAAAGGGCATCGCATTTTATAATAGCATTCTTCCAGAAATGTTAAATAAAATGTAATATACTCTATTTTAAATGTGAGGAAGGATAAATACAGGATAAATTCCATAGAGAACAGTTTTGAAAATATTTTTGTTTTGGTGCTCAAAGGGGTGAAACATCAGCTATCTGGAATAATCCAGGCAACGATTAAAGCCACTCCATGGTAGAGTCTGGAACTGATGGTAAAAGAGCAACCTTCAAGAAAATGACTGACATTGAACAACTATGTGGAGCTTCAGGCAACTAAAACAAGTCGTGCAATACCCAGGCAATGACTTAGCACCATGACTGCCCACATGTCATTCTCTTATTGCTGTAATGATGCTGAATGATTCAGAGAGCGTGTACTTTCCTTGAGTCATGTGAGTATGAGCACTTCACAGGGTGAGGCCATAAAAAGGTCTTGCTAGTTCTTCTGAAAGCAAACCATTCTAAATGGGCTCTCAGAGAGTTTTCTGGATTCTTTCTTTCTTTTTTTTTTTTTTTTGAGACAGAGTCTCGCTGTGTCGCTCAGGCTGGAGTGCAGTGGCGCGATCTCGGCTCACTGCAAGCTCCACCTCCCAGGTTGACACTATTTTCCTGCCTCAGCCTCCTGAGTAGCTGGTACTACAGGCACCCGCCACCATTCCCGGCTAATTTCTTTTGCATTTTTCGTAGAGACGGGGTTTCACCGTGTTAGTCAGGATGGTCTCCATCTCCTGCCCTCGTGATCTGCCTGCCTTGGCTTCCCAGAGTGCTGGGATTACAGGCATGAGACACCGCGCCCAGTCTGGATTCTTTCTACTCTATATTTATTTTTTATTTTTATTTTTTATATATTTTTAGAGACAGGGTCTCACTATGTTGACCAGGCTGGTCTTGAACTCCTGGCCTTAAGTGATCCTCCCACCTCAGCTCCCCAAAGCACTAAGATTGCAGGAATAAGCCACCATGCTGGGACAATTTTTTTTTTTTAGGAGATGAGGTCTCACTTTGTCACCCAGGGTGAAATGCAGTGGTAGATCATAGCTCCCTGCAGCCTCGAATTCCTGGGTTTAAGCAATCCTCCTGTACCAGCCTCCCAGTTAGCTAGGACTACAGGCCCAAGCCACTACACTCAGCTCAATTCTCTGAAGATTTGATCATAGAAATTTTCCAGTAAACTTGAAAAAAAAGAAAAAAAAACTAACTAAATGTCCTGTAACAAATACTGTACAAGGAGAGGTAAAGTATTAAAGACACTTTGTTGTGCTGAAGAAGAAGCTTGATGAGTAGAATTTTCAAATAAGAGAAAAAGGCAGAATGGCCAAGAGGAAGAGACCTTCTGATTTTAAAGACTAAAGAAAATCTTGCTGAAATTAGATAGCATAATGAAAAGGAGAACCCTCCTAGTTTGAGGTATTGCATCCCTGAACTCAGATTTCTATTTTAATTAGATGCTGTATTTCTGCAGGAACGAAGGCCCCAAGAAAGAATTCTCACAGGGAGGCAGATGCTGTTGGAAGGAGAGAGGCTGGAATGTCCGTAGTGGTCAAGAGAAATGTGTATGTGGGCGTGTGGGAGGGTATCAAGGGAAGTGATCACTGCCAAGCTGATTTGTTTTTTAACTGCCAAAGCATTCTCGGGATATTCTTCCTGGTTGCTAGGATTAGAGAGCTGGTAAGTTTCAACAATACATCTATCTATTCCAAGTACAAGCATTTTTTTGGTAAACATATTTTTAATTCTAAAAAGACAAGGTTAAGATTAAGGAAACTTTGAAACAAAATGACCACTCATAATTCCACTACTCTTTAGTAGATGATATTGTATTTTTGTGTTTTCTTCTAGTCTAAATACTCTTCAACAAGACTTTTAGATGAGTTTCCTGTTGGCATAATATCTGTTAAAGCAGCTTCTAACACCCAACAAGCTGGGAATAGTTCTCCAGTCCTGGATCACTCTGCCTTTAGGTGGAAAGTTGAACCTCAGAGATAAATTATTAATACCTGCAAATAAAATTTCATGACTATTTTCAAGATTCTCCGTTTCCACAACTGCTGCTCAGTGACTGTGGAGCTTGCTGAAGTAAAGGAAAGCAAACATTGTGGGTAAGAGAACCTCTCCATAGCTCTCCAGAAGGGGCCGAAGGGTCATCCATCCTAACTCACTGTTTAGGAAGAAAACTGAGCCCCAGAAAGGTTACAGAGGTAATAAGTGCTAGAGCTCAGACTCGAACCAAGGTCTTCAAAAATAAAATTATAAATTTTAAATAACCCGTTAGACTATGGAAAAATTACAAAAATAGTGCAGAGAGTTTATGTCTAACCTTCACCCAGCTTTCCCTAATGTTAATAATTACCCAGCTGTAGTTAAATGACCAAAACCAGAAAATTAACTTAATTCACACTGGTACAATACTATTAAATTACAGACCTAATTTGAATTTTATGAGTTTTCTCCCTTGTGCCTTTTTTTTTTTTTCTGTTGGATCTGATTCAGAATCCCATATTGCATTTAGGTACCACTTGTCAGTCTTCTCCAATCTGAGAGATTGTCTCACACTCTGCCTTCCATGACCCTGACCCTTTTGAAGAGTCAGGGTCAGCACTTTGGGAGGCTGGGGTGGGTGGATCACCTGAGATCAGGAGTTCAAGACCAGCCTGACCAACATGGTGAAACCCAAAATCTATTAAAAATACAAAATAATTAGCTGGACGCGGTGGTGCATGCCTGTAATCACAGCTACTCAGGAGGCTGAGGCAGAAGAATCACTTGAAACCAGGAGGCAGAGATTTTAGTGAGGCAAAATGGTGCCACTGCACGCCAGCCTGGGCAATGGCGAGAGACTATGTCTCAAAAAAAAAAAAAAAAAGATGGCATCTGTCAGGTCTCTCCACTGTAAACCTGCTATGTTTTCCTTTGTGATTGATAGATATTTTGGAGGAGATACACTGAGCCTGTGCTAATACTCTGTTTTACCTCAAACTTTCACCCAGTGATTTTAGACTACCAGTAGATCTTGCCAGCAACAATTATGATTGTGTTGTCTACTGAACAATGACTTTGTATTTTCCTCATATCTCCTGCATTTATTAATTACAATTCTCCTGAAAGACAGAAGTATCACTTCCCCCCATTAATTTATGCATTTATTCATTCATTTATTTATTTATATTGATATGTATGGAGTGATGGATATTTATTTTATTCCACTAGTTTAGAATCAAATACTATCATTATTTTCTTGGTCAAATTGTTCCAACTTTGGCCATTGGAAACCCTTTAGGTGGGCTCTTGTATCCTTTTGATCCTGTCATTGGGGAGTAGCTGTTGTTGTTTTCAGTCCTTCCTTATTTTGTGACATCACAAGATTTTCATGCTCAATTAGATTTTCCCTGACCCAGTCCTAGAATCAAGCACTTTTCCAAGGAACTCTATGAACCAAGACCTTCTGATGTAAACCTCTTGTGCTCCTTCCATTGGCTCACGTTATATCTAAAACAATTTAGACTTGAACCCTTTACAAAGTTTTTCAAAAATACACTGCAAAGACAGGTGGAGTTCGTACTCGTTGAGTTTGTTCTAGTCGTCAAACGTCGTTTATGTTACTCCCAGTGCTCCTCCATCCACCCTATTTGTACCACCAGGATGATCCAGAAATGAGGAAGATGAGAAGATATGGAAGTGGATTAAAGTGTAGACAAGGGTATGGATGTAAACAGAGGTGATGTGGATACAGATGATGACATGGATAGGGAGGCTGTGAGAATCCCTAGATGGAACTCAAATATACACACCTAAATTATTTTTTCTTCATCACTATGCAAATGAAAAACAGAAGGCCTTTAAAAGCAAGTCCAGAATTTTTGAAGTTTAAATTTTTCTGGCTCTTCTTGACTCTGCCTGTAGAGAAAGTGCTCTTTGTGACTTCAATTTTTCTTCTCTCTCTCTCCCCACCTCAAGTTGCCTCCGTCAGCTGTCTGGGCTGGTTTATGGGGTCATGGCAAACGTCCTTCTCAATGAATCTCACGCACTCACTGGGTGTGTATTATTATACGCCCTGTGTTAGGGATGAATAAAATTAAACACATGGATGTTAGATGAGAACAGAGTTAAATTCACAGAAATTAAGAGAAAGACTGGAAACAAACAAAAAAAAAACCCTCTAGATTTCCAATCTTTGCATAAATAATAGGACTTCACACACACA
>NW_022326211.1:0-28894 GCF_002776525.5 Piliocolobus tephrosceles | reverse complement strand
TGTGCCATGGTGGTTTGCTGCACAGATCAACCCATCACCTTGGTATTAAGCCCAGCATCCACTGGCTATTCTTCCTGATGCTCTCCCTCCCTCTATCAGGCCCTCCCTGCAATGGGCCTCAGTGTGTTTTGTTCCATTACACGTGTCCACGTGATCTCATTCAGCAACCACTTATACGTGAGAAATGTGGTGATTTGTTTTCTGTTCCTGTGTTAGTTTGCTGAAGATAACAGCTTCCAGCTCCATCTGTGTCCCTACAAAGGACATGATCTCATTCCTTTTTATGACTGCATACTATTCCATGGTGTATATGTACCACATTGTCTTTATCCAGTCCATCATTGATAGGCATTCGGGTTGATTCCACGTGTTTGTTATTGTGAATAGTGCTGCAATAAACATACAGGTGCATGTATATTTATAACAGAGTGATTTATATTCCTTTGGGTATATACCCAGTAATGAGATTGCTGTGTCAAATGGTATATCTGCCTCTAGATTTTTGAGGAATTGCCATACTGTCTTCCACAATGGTTGAACTAATTTACATTCCCATCAACAGTGTAAAAGTGTTCCTTTTTCTCCGCAACCTTGCCAGTATCTGTTGTTTCTGAACTTTCTAATAATTGCCATTCTGACTGGCATGAGATGATATCTCATTGTGGTTTTGATTTGCTTTTCTCTAAAGATCAGTGATATTAAGCTTTTTTTCATATGTTTGTTGGCCACATGAATGCCTTCTTTTGAGAAGTGTCTGTTCACGTTTTTTGCCTATTTTTTTTTTTTCTTTTTTTTGAGACAGAGTCTCATTCTGTCACCCAGGCTGGAGTTCAGTGGTGCAATCTCCGCTCACTGCAAGCTCCGCCTCCCTGGTTCACGCCATTCTCCTGCCTCAGCCTCCCGAGTAGCTGGGACTATAGGCACCTGCCACCACGCCTGGCTAATTTTGTGTATTTTTAGTAGAGATGAGGTTTCACCGTGTTAGCCAGGATGGTCTCGATCTCCTGACCTCGCAATCCGCCCGCCTCGGCCTCCCAAAGTGCTAGGATTATAGGCGTGAGCCACCGCGCCCAGCCTCTTCGCCTACTTTTTAATAGGGTTGTTTGTTTGTTTTTTCTTGTAAATTTGCTTAAGTTCCTTATAGATTCTGGATATTAGGCCTTTGTCAGACAGATAGATTGCAAAAATTGTCTCCCATTCTGTAGGTTGTCTGTTCACTCTGATGATAGTTTCTTTTGCTATGCAGACGCTCTTAGGTTTAATTAGATCCCATTTACCAATTTTTGCTTTGGTTGCAATTGCTTTTGACGTTTTTGTCATGAAATCCTTACCCATGCCTATGTTCTAAATGGTATTAACTCAGCAATACTCAGCCTCAGCCCAGTTCTGTACCCTTGCTGGAGAGGTGTTGCGGTCATTTGGAGGAGAAGAGACACTCTGGGTGTTGTGTGGTCTCCCTGATGTCCTGGACTGTCCTGGCCAATTGAGTGATGGTTTTTCTCTCCAGTGCATCCTCCCTGACCAGCCAGCTCTTCCCTCCCCAGCTCTTGCCCTGCAGTGACTCTGAAAGCTTGTTGTTCCATTTACTGCTTACACTCACTTCATTTCATAGAGTAAAAGGTGCTTCTCAAACATAAGTTTATGTTGTTTGCCTTCAGCTCCCCCGTATTCTCTCACCATGTCATCGGCGTGGAGAAGCAGGAACCTAAACATGGGAAGTGAACATCAAAATATGTCACGATCACAGTGTGCTTCAAGGTAAATACCACTTCAGCACGACATCCATTTTTGTAAAGCTTAAAAATAACGATCACAAAGTAATATATTTTCAGATATATCTATATTTACATCCACATCTCCCCTCTCTATACATAGATACATATCCAGACTATAAAGAAAAGCACAGGGATTATGAACATAACCTTCAGAAGAGTGGTCACCTCTGTTGCGAAGCAAGGGGACTATAGAAATTCCAGCAGTCCTGTAGCTTCCACAGGACTAGAAATGTTTCATTCTGCATGAGGTCATGGGTTTATGGACGTTATTTAATTGTTATGCTTCATAACTTAGATGTACTTCCCATGTTGAGTATATCTCTTACAGAAACAAAGCACTTGTATTTAAGAATGTGTAAAAATAAAGGGAAAATAAAATAAAGAAATATAGTTACTACATAAGCTTCATGTGTGTTCTACTTACGCATGCTTATCTAAGTGTGACACTTACTTTTTTATAAAAGCCAAGTTTAAAGATTAAATATTATGAGCATTGTCATATAATACACAACAATAAAAATAATTTATGTGTTAAAACTAGTTTTTTTTTAAAAACTTTAAGCAATATAACAAGCACATTGTTCAGTTAAAAACAAATACACGTGCATAAATATAATAAGGTATATTATGCTTATAAAAGAATATTGAATATGAAAGAGTGGAGAAAGTCTGGTAGCATACAAAACAAGTAAATTATAATGCTTTCATATGAGGATTTAAGAAAGTTCAAGGGCATAGGGGCTCATGCCTGTAATCCCAGCACTGTTGGAGGCTGAGGTGGGCAGATTGCTTGAGCCCAGGAGTTGAAGACGGGTTTCACCATATTGGCCAGGATTGTCTTGTTATCTTTATCTCAGCTGATCCACCCGCCTCAGCCTCCCAAAGTGCTGGGATCGCATGCATGAGCCACCATGCCCAGCCTTATTTAAGACTTACTAAAGGCTGGGCACAGTGGCTCACGCCTATGATCCCAGCACTTTTGGAGGCCAACGCAGGGAGATCACTTGAGTTCAGGTGATCTCCTGGCCAACACACTGAAACCTCATCTCTACTAAAAATACAAAAATTAGCACAGTGTGGTGGTGCGCGCGTGTAATCCCAGCTACCAGGGAGGCTGAGGTGAGAGACTTGCTTGAGCCCAGGAAGCAGAGGTTGCAGGGACCCAAGATGGTGCCACTGCATTCCAGCCTGAGTGACAGACTGAGATCCTGTCTCAAAAAGAAGTCTTACTGTAGAGGTATAGTAATCTATATATATGATACTAGCATAATAGTATACAAAGAAGCCAATAGAACAGAATAGAAACCAGAATAACCTTCAGAAGAGTGGTCACCTCTGTTGCGAAGCAAGGGGACTGTAGAAATTCCCCTTTCTACTGTAGAAATTCTGCCTTTTCTAAAAAGGCAGGAGAATCACTTGAGCTGAGATCGCACCACTGTATTCCAGCCTGGGCGACAGAGTGAGACTCTGTCTCAAAAAAAAAAAAAAAAAGGGCCGGGCGCGGTGGCTCAAGCCTGTAATCCCAGCACTTTGGGAGGCCGAGACGGGCGGATCACGAGGTCAGGAGATCGAGACCATCCTAGCTAACACGGTGAAACCCCGTCTCCACTAAAAAATACAAAAAAAGAAACCGAGCCAGGCGAGGTGGCGGGCGCCTGTAGTCCCAGCTACTCGGGAGGCTGCGGCAGGAGAATGGCGTAAACCCGGCAGGCGGAGCTTGCAGTGAGCTGAGATCCGGCCACTGCACTCCAGCCCGGGCGACAGAGCGAGACTCCGTCTCAAAAAAAAAAAAAAAAAAAAAAAAGTGTGCTTAAATAGACTAATCAATGAAACAGAACTGAATGTCTATAAATCGATCCTAATACATGAGGCTCTTTACACGATGATAAAGGTGGCTTTTCAAATTAGTGATAAATAGAAAATTTAACATATATATGTATATATATCAACTGTATTTCTATATACTAGCAAGAGACAATTGAGAAATGAAATAAAAATACCATTTGCAATAACATCAAATAATAGACCTATTTATTAAAAAATCATAAATGCATATAAATGAAAAAATATGCCATGTTTATGGATTGGAAGACTCAAGTTTGTTGGGTGATAGAGTGAGATCCTCAAAAAAATTTACTATAGAGGTATAGTAATCCATATGGTATTAGCATAATAATTGAAAAAGAAGTCAACAGAACAGAGACCAGACTATACATATATTATATATATATATGCCCATATATATACATAGTCTATTATTAGTGAAATGGTGTTAAGGCAATTAGTTCAAGGGGGAAAAAGTCTTCCCAATAGATGGTGCTTTTACAATTGGATAAACATATGCAAAATAGAAAAGAAATAAAGAAACCGGACCCCTCCCTTACACTATACACACAAAAAAATTTGATATGAATCATATATCTAAGCCAGTTTTTCTCAACTGTTCTTGCATTATCACCTTCCCTCATTAGGAGCATTTTAAGACATATTCTCTCTCTAATCACTCCCGGCTCCACCACAGCCAAAATAAAGAAAAATAGATTGTCTTTAGTTTGGATTCCCACAGAAGTGGACTCTGTGAGACAAGGATTTAAACAACCTGTAGGGAAGTGGAAAACAGACAGGGAGGGGAAGGCAACAGATACAGGCCATATTATCAAGCATGTCATCACCAGTGCCAGCGGGAGCTTACTCCCACTGGGAGCTCTGACAGCAAGTGTAGAGCATGTGCTTCAGAGCCTTCCTGTCCCAAGGTCAGGGGAGCTAGGGTATGCATAAACCACGGCACATCAGTCATTGGTTGAGATCTCTGCTCAGGACTTATTAATCCCCTTCCCTTCTGGCCTGTTTTAAGTGAGGACCTAAAAGGTTCTGATGGCCAGGGAAACCCTCAGGTAGAGTTTAAGGTGCAGGTGTGAACTGAAATAGGGAAGCTTGAGTGCAAATGGATGGCCACCAACAGCTTCTGCTACAAATACCAAGTGTGAGCCGGGATGTAGAGTACTGGAAACTCTGACACTGGCACGATCACTTTGGAAGAAATGTTTGTTATTTAGTTTGAACATATGTATACCCTCTGGTCCAGTAATTCCACTCCTAACTCTACATCCAATAGAAACAGGAACACAAGCTCATGAAACGATATGTATAAATGTTCAAACAAGCACTATTCTTAATTGCAAAAAATCAATAATTCCCAAATGTTCATTAACAGTAGAATGAATAAATCCAATGTGTTCCATTTATACAGTGGGAAACTCTACAGCAATGAGTTTGAAGGAACTACAACTATATGCATCAAAGTGGATGAATCTCATGAGTGTAATATTGAGTGAAAGAAGGTACAGAAGAGTATACTGAATAATTCAACTCCTAAATTTCCAAACTGGCATGATAAATTATCCTATTAGAAATCAGAAGTCAGTCAGGCAGTGGTTAGCCTCAGGAGGGCGGTAACTGGAAGGAGGCTTCTAGGTACTGGTAATGTTTTGCTCTTTGGTCTGAGTACTGGTTACGAGTACTGAGTACATACTGTACTGTATATTCACACTGTGATGCTCATTGAACTTTATACTTGTGATTTGTGCACTTTTCTGTATGTTTGTTACACCTCAACCAAAATGTTACACCTCAAAGAGGTCAACGCTGGCCTTTATTGCCTACCTCTCCACATCATAAAAAGTGTGATTAAGGCAGGGCCTGGTGGCTCATGCCTGTAATCCCAGCACTTGGGGAGGCTGAGGCAGGTGGATCACGAGGTCAGGATTTCGAGACCAGTCTGAACACTACGGTGAAACCCCGTCTCTACTAAAAATACAAAAATTAGCTGGGTGTGGTGGCACGTGTCTGTAATCCCAGCTACTCAGGAGGCTGAGGCAGGAGAATCACTTGAGCTGAGATCGCACCACTGTATTCCAGCCTGGGTGACAGAGCGAGACTCTGTCTCAAAAAAAAAAAAAAAAAAAAAAAAAAAGGTGTCACTAAATAGACTGATCAATGAAACAGAACTGAATGTCTATAAATCGATCCTAATACATGAGGCTCTTTACACAATGATAAAGGTGGCTTTTCAAATTAGTGATAAATAGAAAATTTAACAAATGGTGTTGGGATAAATGAGCAGCCATTTGGAACAAAAATTAGTTTAGCTCTACTTTATATCTTACACCAAGATATATTTCAGATGAACAAAAGATTTTTTTTTAAAGAGACAGGGTCTTGCTTTGTCATCCAGGCTGCTGGAGTCCAGAGACACACTACAGTCTTGAATTCCTGGACTCAAGTGATCCTTTCTCCTCAGACTCCTGAGTAGCTGGGACTATAGGTGTGCATCACCATACCTGGTGAATTCTTAGGTTTTTTTTTTTTTTTTTTTGGTAGAAACTGGGTCTCACTATGTTGCCTAGGCTGGTCTTGAACTACTGGAATCAGGTGATCCTCCAATCTCGACCTCTCAAAGCATTAGGATTGCAGGTGTGAGCCATTGTGCCAGGCCCAAAAGATTTAAATTTTAAAATAAAACAATTAAATGAGTCAAAGAAACATTAAGAATAATTTTCATAACTTTACAGTTTTTAAAAAGCATAATATAGCAAAAGACTTCCTAAAAATAGAAGACTGAGGAATTAAATTGTTTAAAAATATGTGGCAAAATCCACAACAAATAAAAAGTTAGACAACAAATTGGGAAAAATATTTTCAATTCATAATGCATATAGACAGCTAACATCACCAGTGTAAAAGAGCTCTTTCAGATCAATAAGGAAAAGATGAATAAGCCAACAGAAACATGGACAAAAGTATATAAAACAGTTCATTGAAAAGAAAGAAAAGTGACTCAAGCCCAGGTGCGGTGGCTCATGCCTGTAATCCCAGCACTTTGGGAGACTGAGGAGTTTGAGAGCAGCCTGACCAACATGGCAAAACTCTGTCTCTACTAAAAATACAACAGTTAGCTAGGCACACAGGCCTGTAGTCCCAGCTACTTGGGAGGCTGAGGCAGGAGAATGGCTTAAACCCGGGAGGCAGAGGTTGCAGTGAGCCAAGATCACCTCACTGCACGCCAGCCTAGGTGATAGAAACTCTGTCTCAAAAAAAAAAAAAAAAAAAAAAGGGAATCAAACGTGAAAAGATGCTCAACCTTACTCATGATGAATAGAATAAAAATAAAAGCTACAAATATATTATTCCTGTAGTACTGGAGTATACCAGTATTATAGTACTGGAGAACACCAGTACACCAGGTATTATAAAAATATTTTAAAATACAGTCAGTTGGCAAGAGTATGGGGAAGCAGGTACTTTCTTAGGTTGCTAGTGAATAGAAGTTGGTGAAATCTTTCTGGGCAACAGTTTACTGAAATGCAAGATCTATTAATATTACAGATGAATATAGCATCTGAGCATATCATTTAATCCAATAATTTTACTTTGGGAATATATCTTACAAACATATTAGAACATAAGTAAAATTACACACACACACACACACGAGTTATTAATCTCATTTTGAATAGCAAAAAATTGGACCAAAAAATCCTAATATCTATCAATAGAAAATTGGTAAATAAAATGCAGTCATCCAAAAGAATAAAAAACTTTTTTTTGAACAAATATGGAACAATTTCAAGTGACAAAAGCAATGTGTAGGAGGTGTATAATAGGTCTATCATTTATATTTTTTAAAAGGTAAAAAATATATATAAAGTATATCTATAAAAGACTTCAAAATAAATAAAATTAACAATACAACTACAAATTGAACTCATAAATATATAAGTGAATAGTAAAGGGTTGACTCACCAGCTATGGGATTGCATGCCTCCAAGAAAAGACTGACTCTTGACCAACTATTAGCTCTTGAAATATCCTGCCTGATACGAGTGTCTTTGTATACCTCAAGCCTTGGGCAATGCCACAGTTTGTGTTAAAAATGTAATTTATGGTGAGCACCTGGTTTTGCTTGCCTGGAGCCGTGGGTCATATTGTATGAGTTTGACTTCCGTAGGGAGGAATGGGTTGGAGACTGAGTATTTAGGGTCAATAGTGTGGGGGCTTCATGCCTATGTAGCTGATCTTGGGCACAAAAGTTTGTGTGAGCATCCCTGGTTGACAATTCTTTGTCCATATTGTCACACATCATTGCTGGGAGAATTAAGTTCGGTTCATATAACTCCACAGGGAGAGGATAACTGGAAGCTGAGCCTGGTTCTGCCTGGACTCTGCCCTATGTGCCTTTTTTTCTTCCGAATGTATTCTACAGCCTTTCATCGTAATAAACCATAACCATGAATAGAACAGCTTGTCTAAGTTCTGTGAGTCCTTCTAGCTCATTATTGAATATGGTGGTGGCATTGGGTCCCTCAACACATTAGATCAAGTAATTAGAGAGGCATTGATTTTTTTCAGATGCTGGCATTGAAAAGGAATAAAGACTACTTAATGAGCTAAGTATTTAGTTTAAGATGTTAGATAAAGGGCAGCAGAATAAAGTTAAAGAAAGTAGAAGGGGCTGTCTGGCTGTTTACTATCACACTTTGCTACCTCTCTTGGAGGTTATAGACCTATATATATATAACCTTGTCTATAATCTATAGACAAGGTTAATAAAAGAGTGCAACAAGTTTTCTGAATGCAGAATTGATACACAAAAAAAGATTGCATTCCTATATACCAGCAACAACAACTCAGAAAACATAATTTTAAAAGCAACATTACTAAAAATAACAACATAATCGTTATGGAATCCTAAAGATGCCATTCTCCCAAAATTAATCCATAAACGATGCAATTCCAATAAAAATTCAAGAGGATTTTTTACAACACTGAAGAAGCTAATGTTACAATTCATGAGGAAGAGTCTATGTTTAAAAACAAAGAACTTAGGCCGGGCGCGGTGGCTCAAGCCTGTAATCCCAGCACTTTGGGAGGTCGAGACGGGCGGATCACGAGGTCAGGAAATCGAGACCATCCTGGCTAACACGGTGAAACCCCGTCTCTACTAAAAAATACAAAAAACTAGCCGGGCGAGGTGGCGGGCGCCTGTAGTCCCAGCTACTTGGGAGGCTGAGGCAGGAGAATGGCTTAAACCCGGGAGGCGGAGCTTGCAGTGAGCTGAGATCTGGCCACTGCAGTCCAGCCCGGGCGACAGGGCGAGACTCCGTCTCAAAAAAAAAAAAAATAAATAAAATAAAAATAAAATTAAAAAATAAAATAAAAATATAAAAAAATAAAAACAAAGCACCAAAGTGGGAAACTTGTTCTACCAGATTTAAATAATTATAAAAAGTTAAGTTAAACAGTGTAGTATTGGTGCAGAGATAGATGTATAAACTAATGAAATGAAAGAGAGCCTAGAAAGAGCCCAAATAATATATGGAAATATAAATGACAGACATGGCATCAGAACTCAGTGGTAAAAGATGAGAGTATTCAATAAAAGGTGTTGAAATTTGTGGCCGTTAATATTATAATAAAAAATAATATTTGGCCCTTGTCGTTAGTTCCTGACATGCAGCTCCTGAAGTCCTTGGAACCTCCACAGTGATGACTGAGTTAATCACCAATGGTGAATGGCAATGATTATTAGTGAGGACCAAAGCTGAGTCTGCAGGCTTCAGGCAGGAGCGCAGACAATGAGAGGGGCTCTTCCTTTTGAGGCTTGTCATCTATAAGTCATTATCACCGGAAGCCAGAGCCTAAATGAGCCTATCAGTTGCCTTTGGATATAAGAACACGACTGAGTATTTGTTTATCTGTTTTGAGTTCGGGGCCCCTGTGTGTCTGCTCACTGCCTGTCCGCAGTTCAGCTTGTGCTTGATGCTCGCTAACCATTTAGCCGAATGAAGGAAACACCGGAGGGACCTCCGGGAGGAGGCGGGGCCCAGTGGGCCGGGCGCCGGGGGCGGGACCTGACGGGAGCTCTGCTCAGGCTTCAACATGGCCGGCTGTTTCGGTTGACTTCGCCTGTGGAAACCGAATTCCACCTCCATGGTTTCCCCAGGATATGAGTTGGCGGCCTAACGTCGCCTCTAAGGGTCAGGCGAGCTTTCTGGATGCTCGAGAAACCTTTCGGCCTGCGCAGCCGGTGGAACTTGCCCCAATGCCCTGCCATTTCTGTGAGGACCCACGAGGCCCGGGAGGAGCCTCGGAGTCCCCGAGGGCCCTCGCGTCACTGCCTGGAGAGGGTGCTCGGAGCCCTGCTCGGGAACTGGTCCCCAACGAGGTGTGGAACCCCTCCTTGCTGGAACTCCACAGAGACAGTGGTAATAAGATAGTAATAAGACCGACTACTGTTCATTGAACCTCCACTAGTCACTGGCTGTCAGGGGTTGGGCGAGGGGTGGAATCTAAGGCCCAGAGTTCCTCTATTACAGCCATGGAGAGCCATTCATACCTGCTTAATAGAGTTGTGGTGAGACATGGAATGGGCAAGAAACACACTGATTTATTTATTCATTTTTAAAAATCATTATTATTATTATTTTGAGACGGAATCTTGTTCTGTCGCCCAGCCTGGAGTTCAGTGGCGTGATCTTGGCTCACTGCAACCTCCGCCTCCTGAGTTCAAGCGATTCTCCTGCGGCAACCTCCCAGGTAGCTGGGATTACAGGCCCGCCCCACCATGCCTGGCTAATTTTTGCATTTTTGGTAGAGTTGGGGTTTCATGTTGGCCAGGCTGGTCTCGAACTCCTGATCTCCAGTAATCCACCCACCTCAGCCTCCCAAAGTGTTGGGATTATAGGTGTGAGCCACCTCACCAGGCCAAGAAAGGCACTTTAGACAGTGCCAGAGTTGAGGATTTGGCCTGTGACTCGCTGCAGTTGCCACACTGCAGTTGCCACCCTGTGGCCTTAAAACAGTCTTATCCAGTCCTGAAAACCCCAGTGCCTTGGAAACATCAGGATGGGTCAGAAGGACAGTAAGTCCTTAAGGCGCCAGCCCCTGTTCCTCCCCCTAGATTGAGGGGTAAGTATCCCAAGCTCTGTGCAGGATCCTTATCCTGGATGTGGACACCTACAGTCCTGCTAGGACCTGCTTCCAGAAGAGTTGATCCCAGCCATGGAAGTGCCTGATGCCTTCAGCGAAGCAAGCAGGGAAGGCTCAAGTGATCCTCCTGTATCACCCTGGTGAGTAGCCAGTAGCTGGGACCACAGGCGCGCACCACCACGCCTGCCTCATGTCTTTGTAGAGACAGGTTTCCTCATGTTGTCCAGGCAGCTCTGGAAGTCCTGAGCTGAAGCCATGTGCCTGCCTCGGTCTCCCACACCAGCACTTTGAGCCACCACGCTCAGCCCAATTTGTGATCTTTTATGCACTCTTTCATGTAGCATGTTTTCAAGGTTCATCCAACTTGCAGTGTATTAGTGTTGAATAATATTTCATTGTGTAGATATAATGTGTTTTTAAACTTTTGTTTATTTTTAATTGGTACACAACAAATATTTGTACATATTTATGGGGTACATATGTACACGTGATATGTTGTTACATGCCTAGAATATGTAATGATCAATCAGGGTATTTAAGGTATCTGTCACTTTGAGTATTTGTCATTTCCATATATTGGGAACATTTCAAGTCTTATAGCTGTTTTGAAATACACAGTACATTGTGTTAACTGCAGTCACCCTACTCTGCTATAGAACATTAGAACTTACTCCTTCTGTCTAACTGTATTAACCAACCACTCTTCCCTGCCAACCCACACACCCTTCCTAGCCTCTGGTATCTATCTATCCACCGTCAACGTTTTTAGCTCCTACGTGTGATAACATGCATGTGATAACATGCAATATTTGCCTCTCTGTGCCTGGCTTACTTCACATAACAATGACTTCCAGTTCCATCCAGGTTGCTGCAAACAACATGATTTCATTCTTGTTTTATGGGTGAATAGTACTTGATTATATATATCACATTTTCTTTATCCATTTGTCTGTTGATGGACACTTAGTTGGATTCTATATTTTTGCTATTGTGAATGGTGCTGCGGTAAACATGGAAGTACAGGTATCATCCCTTTGACATACTGGTTTTCTTTCCTTTGAATAAACAGCCAGTAGTGGCATTGCTGGATTGTAGAGTAGCTCTATTTTCAGTTTCCTGAGAAATCTCCATACTATTTTCCATAGTGACTGTACTAATTTACATTCCCACACAACAGTATATCAGAGTTCCCCCTTCTCCGCATCCTCGCCCACATCCGTTATTATTTTGTCTTTTTAATCATAGCCATTCTCACTGGGTGAAGATGAAATCTCATTGTGGTTTTAATTTGCATTTCCCTTATGATTAGTGACGTTGAGCATTTTTTCATATACCTGTATGTCCTCCTTGGAGAAATATCTGTGTCGCTTGCCCACATTCCTTCCTTCATTCATTTGTTTATTGTAGTCAGGGTTTTGCTCTGTTGTTCGGACTGGAGTGTGGTGGTGCAATCACGACTCACTGCAGCCTCCACTTCCTGGGCTCAGATGATTCTCCTGCTTCAGCCTCCAGAGTAGCTGAGACCACAGGCATGTGCCACTGTGCACTGTGCCCAGCTAATTTGTGTGTGTGTGTGTGTGTGTGTGTATTTTTTTTTTGGAGATGGCATGGGAGTGCAGTGGTGCGATCACTGCTCATTCTAGCCTCAATCTCCTGAGCTCAAGTGATCCTCCCACCTCATTTTTTGACTTTTGTAGAGATGAGGTCTCACTATGTTGCCCAGGCTGGGCTTGAACTCTTGGGCTCAAGTGATCCTACTGCCTTGGCCTCCCCAAATGCTGGGATTACAGGCATGAGCCACCAAACCCAGTCTAATTTTTGTATGTTTTTGTAGAGATGGAATTTTACTATGTTACCCAGGCTGGTCTCAAACTCCTGCCATGGTGGTCTCTCTGCATCAGCCTCCCAAAATGTTAGGATTACAGGCATGAGCCATTATGCCTGACCTTTTGCCCACTTTTAAATGGAATTACTATTATTTTTTACTGTTGAGGTGTTTGAGTTTCTTGTGTATTCTGGATATTAATTCCTTGTTGGATGAATAGTTTGTTGTTCCTTGTTGGATGAATGGGAGAATTCAACAGGTTGTCTCTTCAGTCCATTGTTTCCTCTGATATGCAGAAGCTTTTTAGTGTAATACAGTCCAATTTGAGTACTTTTGTTTTTGTTGCCGTACTTTCAAAGTCTTAGCCATAAAACCTTTTCCTAGACCAGTTTCCTGAAGTGCTTCCCCTATGTTTTCTTCTAGTAGTTTTATGGTTTCGGGGCTTATGTTTAAGTCTTTAATCCATCTCGCATTGATTTTTGTGTATAGCGAAAAGGAGGAAGTTAGTCGTGTTCTTTTGCATACATATGGATATCCAAATTTGCCAGCACCATTTATTGAAGAGGATGTCCTTTCCCCAATGAATGTCCTTGACACCTTTGTTGAAAATCAGTTGGCTGTAAATGTATGGATCTATTTCTGAGATTTTTATTCTGTTTCATTTTATACCTTTTTTTATACCAATACCATGCTGTTTTGGTCACTAGAACCTTGTAATATATGTTGACGTCAGATAGTATAATATCTCCAGCTTTCTTTTTACTTAGGATTGACTCTCTATTCAAGCTCTTTTTTTGGTTCCATATGAATTTTAGGATTAGTTTTTCTACTTCTGTGAAGAATGACACTGGTATTCTGATAGGGATTTTACTGAATCTGTAGATTGCTGTGGGTTGTATGGTCATTTTAACAATATTTGATTTTTTTCTGATCCATGAGCATGGGTTGTCTTTCCATTTCTTTATGTCCTTCTTAATTTCTTTCATCTATGTTCTGTAGTTTTCCTTGTAGAGGTTTTTCACCTACTTGGTTAAATTTTTTTCCTAGGTATTTTATTTTCTTGTAGCTATTATAAATGGGATTTCCTTCTTGATTTCTTTCTCAGCTAGTTTATTATTGGTGTATAGAAATGCTACTACCTTTTGTATGTTGATGTTGTATCCTCCAGCTTTTTTTTTTTTTTTTTTTTTAAACGGGGTCTTGCTCTGTAGTCCAGGCTGGAGTGCAGTGGTGCCATCTTGGCCCACTGCAATGTCTGCCTCCCGGGTTCAAGCAATTCTCCTGTCTCAGCCTCCTGAGTAGCTGGGACTACAGGCGCACGCAACCACGCCTGGCTAAATTTTGTGTTTATAGTAGAGACAGGGTTTCACCATATTGGTCAGACTGGTCTTGAACTCCTGACCTTGGGTGATTCTCCTGCCTCAGTCTCTCGAAGTGCTGGGATTACACCATGAGCCACCACACCTGTCTGTATCCTATAACTTTACTGAACTCATTTATCAGATCTAAGAGCTTTTGGTGGAATCTTTAGGTTTTTCTAGATACAAGATCATGTCATCTACAAAGAGGGACAGTTTTGCTTCCTCTTTTCCAATTTGGATGTCTTTTATTTGTTTCTATTGTCTGATTGCTCTGGCTAAGACTTCCAGAACTGTGTTGAATAGGAGTGGCAAAAATAGACATCCTTGTCTTGTTTCAATTCTTCGAGGAGAAGCTGAAAGCTATGATAGGATGATGTTAAATGTGGGTTTGTCCTATGTAGCCTTTATTATGTCGAGGTATTAATATGGTCCTTCAGTGCCTAGTTTGTTGAGAGTGTTTATCATGAAGAACTTTTTGATAAAAAAGCATTTTATCAAATGCTTGAAATGATCATATGGTTTTGTCCTTCATTCTGTTGATGTGATGTGTCATCTTTGTTGATTGGTGTATGTTGAACTACCTTTGCATTTCTGGGAAATCCCACCTGATCCTGGTATGTTGTCTTTTTGATATGCTGTTGGATTCAGTTACTTAGTATTTTGTTGAGGATTTTTACATCTATGTTTATCAGGGATATTAGAGTGTAACTATCTTTTTTGTTGTTGTTGCATTCTTTTTTTTTTTTTTTGAGACGGAGTCTTGCTCTGTCGCCCGAGCTGGAGTGCAGTGGCCAGATCTCAGCTCACTGCAAGCTCCGCCTCCCGGGTTTACGCCATTCTCCTGCCTCAGCCTCCGGAGTAGCTGGGACTACAGGCGCCCGCCACCTCGCCCGGCTAGTTTTTTTTTTTTGTATTTTTAGTAGAGACGGGGTTTCACCGTGTTAGCCAGGATGGTCTCGATCTCCTGACCTCGTGATCCGCCCGTCTCGGCCTCCCAAAGTGCTGGGATTACAGGCTTGAGCCACCGCGCCCGGCCGTTGTTGCATTCTTATCTGGTTTTGGTATCAGGGTACTGCTAGCCTAGTAGAATGAGGAAGAATTCCCTCCTTTTCAATTTTTTGGACTAGTTTGAGGAGAACTGGTGTTAGTTTGTCTTTGTAAGTTTGGTAGAATTTGGTAGTGAAGTCATTAGCAGTGAAGCCATTGGGTCCTGGGCTTTTCACTGTTTGGATACTTGTTTATTATGGATTCAATTTCATTACTCATGATTGGTCTGTTCAGGTTTTCTATTTATTCCTGATTCAATCATGGTAGGTTGTATGTGTAAAGGAATTCATGCATTTCCTCTAAGTTTTCTAGTTTATTAATATATAGTTGTTCATAATAGTGTCTGATGATTTTTGGTATTTCTGTGGTGTCAGTTGTAATGTCTAGTTTTATTCATTTCTTTATTTCTTTATTTTTTGACCCAGGGTGTCACTCTGTCACCCAGGCTGGAGTGCAATAGTGTGATCATGACTCACTGCAGCCTCAAGCTCCTGGTCCGACGTGATCTTCCCACCTCAGACTTCTGAGTAGCTGGGACTACAAGCATATGGAACCATGCCTAGCTAATTTTTGTATTTTTTTTTAGAGACAGAATTTCGCCATGTTGTCCAGGTTGGTCTCGTACTCCTGAGCTCAAGCAATCCACCTGCCTCAGCCTCTCAAAAATGCTGGGATTACAGCATGAGTCACCGTGCTGGGCAATGTCTTCTTTTTCATCTTGGATTTTGTTTATTTGGGCCGTCTGTTTCATTTTCTTTTTTTTTTTTTTTTTTTGAGACAGAGTCTCGCTCTGTCGCCCAGGCTGGAGTGCAGTGGCCAGATCTCAGCTCATTGCAAGCTCCGCCTCCCGGGTTCCCGCCATTCTCCTGCCTCAGCCTCCCGAGTAGCTGGGACTACAGACGCCCGCCACCTCGCCCGGCTAGTTTTTTTGTATTTTTAGTAGAGTCGGGGTTTCACCGCGTTAGCCAGGATGGTCTCGATCTCCTGACCTTGTGATCCGCCCGTCTCAGCCTCCCAAAGTGCTGGGATTACAGGCTTGAGCCACCGCGCCCGGCATTTTCTTGTTAGTCTAACTAGCAGTTTATCGATTTTGTTTACCTTTTTGAGAAACAAACTTTTTGTTTCATTATTTATATTGTTTTCTAAATCTATTTCATTTAGTACTGCTGTGATCTTAATTATGTCTGTCCTTCTACTAATTTGAGGTTTGTTTTGTTCTTACTTGCCTATTTCTTTGAGGTATATCATTAGTTTGTTTATTTGAAATCTTTCTACTTTTAAAATATAGATGTTTATTGCTGTAAACCTCTCTCCTAGCACTGCTTTTGTTGTATCCCATAGGTTTTGTTATATTGTGTTTCAATTTTCATTTGTTTCAAGACATTTTATTTTTTGTGACAAGGTCTCACTCTCTTCTCTGTTGCTCAGGCTGGAATGCAATAGTGCAGTCTTGGCTCACTGGAACTTCCACCTCCTGGGCTCAAGCGATCCTTCTGCCGGAGCCTTCTGAGTAGCTGAGATTACAGGCAGGCAGTAGCATACCTGGCTAACTTTTGTATTTTTTTGTAGAGCCAGAATCTCACTATGTTGCCCAGGCCAGTCTCAATCTCCTGGCTCAAGCAATCCACCCACTTTGGCCTCCCAAAGTGCAAGGATTACAGGCATGAACCACCACACCCAGCCTGTTTCAAGACATTTTTTGATTTCCTCTTTAACTTCTTCCTTGATCTAAAGGTCATTCAGGAGCATGTTGTTTAATTTCCACGTATTTGTACAGATTCCAAAGTTTCTTTGTTATTGATTTCCTATCCTATTTCACTGTGGTCTGAGAGGATACTGGTATGATTTTGATTTTTGAGAATTTATTGAGACTTATTCTATGTCCTAACATATGGTCTATCTTGGAGAATTTTCCATGTGTTGATGAAGAAGTATGTGTATTCTGTTATTGTTGAATGAAATGTTCTATAAATGTCTGTTAGGTCCATTTGGTCTAAAGTACAGTTTAAAATCAGTGTTTCTTTGTCAATTTCCTGTCTAGGTGATCTATCTAATGCTAAGTAGAGTGTTGAAGTCCTCATCTATTATTTTATTGCAATCACTCTCTCCCTTTAGATCTAATGACATTTGCTTTATATATCTGGGTATCCCAGTATTGAGTGCATATGTTTAGAACTGTTATATCTTCTCGCTAATATATCTCCATGTCATTCTGTAATGACCATCTTTGTCTCTTTTTACTGTTTTGTTTGTTTGCTTGTTTTTGAGACAGAGTCTCACTCTTTTGTGCAGGCTGGAGTGCAGTGGCCTGGTCTCTGCTCACTGCAACCTCCGCCTCCTGGGTTCAAGCGATTTTTTCTGCTGTTTCTCAAATCTCTCTCTCCTCTCGATTCTTGCTAACACCATGGTTTTCAGGCCCTCAACATCTCTCACCTAAGCTGTGTAGCAGTCTCCTAACTGATCCCTGACACTTCAGTGTTGCCCCTCTCTCTTCACCACTGAAAGACAGACTACCTAAAGCAAAATTACCATGAGACTTCCCTTCTTAAAATCCCTTTTTGACTCTATTGCCTATAATAACGTCTGTACTTCTTAATATAATGTACAGACATCTCCCGTTAGTCCCTGCTCTACATCTGTTACTGTAGTAATAGGTAAATGTTTATAATTTCCCCTAGAGTCCCTCTGCTATTCAGTGCTTCCATGAATTTGTTCATTATGATCCTTTTCTCTGAAACTCCCTCACCACTTTTTCTCCTGCTTAATTATTTACTGTCCTTCAAGCCCAAGCTCGAGCATCATCTTTTTCAGAAAACCTACTCTGAAGTTCCAGAATGGACCAATGGCCCCTTTTAATGTTCCCCATTGTGTTGATCTCTATCTTTTCACTTCAAACATACTTTTAAATGTACTTCCTGAATATCGTTTGTTATGATTTTAATATTTATATTTTTCTATGTGTTTTTCTTATCTTTGTGATTTCTGTTGACTCCTACTTATGGTAGTTTGATTCTTCAACTCTTCGTTAAATTTTAGAAATAGGTCATATTTGTCTTAACTTTGGGTACCCTGAGAGACTGGAATTGAGATGATTTGCCTGGTTTCTGCTTGGTTCTGGAAGTAGTACCAATCAGGAACCATTCTAGTTTGATTTATTGGTTTGCAGTTTATTGGACTATGAATATGGTGTAAATTCAGATTCCAGCGTAAGAGTAAAGCTGGTTAGAAAACGTTTGGGAAGACTATTAAAATTATTAATGTTTTAAAATCCACTGCCTGCAGAGACTGAATTGCTTGTGGGTTCACTTGTCATGTCCTTCCAACTTTGTCTTTTGTACTAAATATATAGCCCATTTTAGTGTCTGGATTTATGTGGAGGTCTCAGACTCAGTTTCTTACTTTGTCAGGTTCAAATCCTATTAGTCAGTTAACCAGAGAAATTCTAGACTCCAGGATTGCTGAACAGATTCCCAGGAATATGTCAGAGCATTTCAAAGTCCCCTATTGACCTCTCCTTCCCAGCTTTTTGAAAAAGAAAGTATTTTGATTTTCCTATTGATTGCCCCAATTCCTGTTTACTAACTCAGGCAGCCACAATGTTAACTATCAAAGCTCTAGGTTTTTGGTTTTGACCCACTTCCAGGGCATCACCGGCTTCTGTGTTGACTGATGACTTTAGTTTCACCTCTAGATTGTGTGTGCAATTGTGCGTGTGTCTGTAATCATTCTGTACTTCCTTTACATTTTTGCAAGTTCAGAAATGTATTTAAAAGTGTATTTGGGGCCGGGCGTGGTGGCTCACGCCTGTCATCCCTTTGGGAGGCCGAGGCAGGAGGATAACCTGAGGTCAGGAGTTCAAGACCAGCCTGGCTAACATGGTGAAATCCCGTCCCTACTAAAAATACAAAACTTAGCCATGCATGGTGGCATTCACCTGTAATCTCAGCTACTAGGCTGAGGCAGGACAACAGCCTGAACTCGGGAGGCGGAGATTGCAGTGAGCCAAGATCACACCTCTGTACTTTAGTCTAGGCAACAGAGCGAGACTCTGTTTCAAAAAAATAAAAATACAAGTGCATTTGAAAGTGATATCAGTAAAAATGGGAAGCTGGGAACCTTCGAAAATTCCTTTATTCATGAAAGCAACTGGGAAAAATAGAAGCACCTTTTTCAGAACTCCAGAAAATATCCAAAGGCTTGCCGCAATTTTGGGAGCATTTATTCAAGAATGTAAGCTGAATTTTGGTGAGAATAGTGAACTTTGTAGTGTTCTTACTTTCTCTATGCTGATCACATCCTCCCAGTTCCATGGTAGCTTTGAAAACTAACATCCTACAATCTTGCTGAAAAACAAGCTCCTGGGAACCATAGAAAAGAACAAAAGGGGGTTGGGACTCATTCAAAGTCTTATTCCCAGAGAAATGTCATTATGTGACTTGACTAGGAGGTCCCAGGAAGACCCCACTCACAAGACTATCTTTATTTGGCCTGACTTAGAGCTCCCCCAGCCGTTGGTCAGGGGATATGTGTTGAAGACAATCAGAGACAATTGCTGAACATCATGGCTACCTGGGGTATAGATAAGTTGAGATACACAATATGCTAACAAAAATGTAAACAAAAGAAAGCAAACAAAGAAAAAAACAAATGCTGAGAGTACTAAACTTGATTGCTGTCAGAAGACATTTCTGTTCATGTCTTCCACCTACAAATTTAATGTCTTTTCCATCTCAACTGAGTACTTATCATGATGTGTAGCTATAACTTTTGCAGCTTGAGGTTTGACAGCAAAACTGGCACAGATTTCTTTGTTCTTCTTCACAATTTTATGGGTAAAGGATTTGTCCTTACTGTAAATCTTAGCAACTTCAGCCTATAATATTTTTCTTTTCTTATGATGTCAGAGACTTTCACCTTTTCACTTAAAGGAAGCACATTGTGACTTCTCTCTGGCATATCCAAATCGCCAGGATAATTACCATTGCATATTGGGGCAATTATGAAGTGAAATAAGGGTTAGTTGTATAACACCCCTATGATGCCATGACAGTTGGTGTGAGAATCAAGATGGCTACTTACGGTCTAATGAGACTTATTAATCAGGAGTTCTATATGTAGCAAAATATCCTTCCACATTGAAGGAGAAACATAAGACATAAGTATCTTAAGACTTTTAAGACATTCCTTGATAAACAAAGCTAACAAAATTTGTTGCTTGAAGACATCTCTATAAGAAATACTAATGGGAGTCATTTAGGCTGAAATGAAAGAATACTAGGTAGTAACTGAAATTCACATGAAGAAGTAAAGAGGTGATAAAGATAACTATATGAGTAAATATAAAAGGCAGTATAAGCATAAAGCAATTCTCATAAATGGATTGATGAAGATAGAGCATATGAAGATATGGTTTATATGACATTAACAGCACAATGGAAGAGAGAGGGAATGGAGCTACATAGGAAAAAGTTTATGTGTACTGTTGTAATGAAGTTGGTATTAATATGAACTACATAGTTATAAATCAACATGTTAATTGCAATATCCAGGGCAACCACGAAGAAAACAACTCAAAAATGTAGTAAAATAAATGACAAGGAAATAAAAAATGTACACTATAAAACGATTTAGCATAAATCTTACTTTATCAATGATTGTATGAAATGGAAATTTCTCTCCATTTAAAAGGAAGAAATTTGCAGAATGAATTAAAGGACATGATCCTAATATCTGCTGTCCATAAGAGACATGCTTTAGACCAAGACTCAAATAGATTAAAAGTATAGAAAAAGATATAACAAGCAAACAGTAACCAAAACATAATATAAATAAAGAGATGGAATCATAATACAAAATCAGAAAAAATAGACTTAAAGGAAAAATTTTTATTAACAACAAAGGACATTTTATAATAGTAAGAGGATCAGTCCATCAAAAATGTAGAACAGAGCCCCAAAGTCCATAAATAAAATTTTGAAAGGATTGAAGGGAGAAACAATTCAGCAATAATAGTTGAAGACTTCAATTTCCTACTTTCATTAATAGCTAGACAATTGGGTGGAAAACACTAAGAAAATGTAAGACTTGAATAATACTATAAACCAACTAGATTTAACAGATATCTACAGCATACTCCATCCAAAAACAATAGATATACAGTCTTTAGAAGTACACGTGGAACATTCTCCAGGAAAGACCATATGCTAGGCAATAAAACAACTCCCAATACAATTTAAAAGATTTAAATAATACAAAGCATGTTCTCAACTACAATAAAATGAAGTTAGAATAGTAAGAGAAGGAAATTTGGCAAGTTCACAAATATATGGAAATGAAACAATGTACTCTTAAATAATCAATTGGTCATAGAAGAAATCCAAGAGAAATCAGAACATACTTTGAGATGAATGAAAAAAAACCTCCACATCTCAAAACTTATGGAATGAAGCTAATGCAGTGCTTAAAGGGACATTTATCGGTGTAAATTCTTACATTAGAAGAGAAGAAAGATCTCAGTCAATAATCTAACTTTCCACGTAAAGAAACTAGAAAAAGATGAGCAAATGAAACCAAAGCAAATACAGCAAAGATATAATAAATGTTGGAGTGAAAATAAATAAAATAGCAAGCAGAAAAGCAACAGAGAAATAAACCAAAAGTTATTTGAAAAGATCAACAAAATTGATAGCTTAGCTTGATCAAGAAAAAAAAGGAAAGAACTCAAAAGTATGGTAAATAACCTAAGTAAAT
This sequence comes from Piliocolobus tephrosceles, assembly GCF_002776525.5. Classification (NCBI taxonomy): domain Eukaryota; kingdom Metazoa; phylum Chordata; class Mammalia; order Primates; family Cercopithecidae; genus Piliocolobus; species Piliocolobus tephrosceles. The sequence continues at coordinate 7,148 of NW_022326211.1, read as the reverse complement.
AACAACAACAACAAAAAAAGCCCAAACCCTTAGATAGTCTAGTAAAGATTATGAAAAACCCACAGTTTACATTAAACTTAGTGGCAAAAGTCTTAAAACTTTTCTCCTAAGATGAGGAACAAGACAAGGATGCCTGCTCTTGCTTTTTCTATTCAACATTGTACTGGAGGTTGTAGCCAGGACATTTAGACAAAAAACAAAACCAACAACAAAAAAGAAAGAAAAAGCATCTAGATTGGAATGGAAAAAGTGAACTATATTTTTTGCAGATAACTAATGTTGTATGTAGAAAATCTATGGAATCCACAACAACAAACAACAACAAACCTGCTGGAGCAACAATTGAGTTCACAAAAGAGATCAATGTGCAAGAAATCAGTTATATTTAGAAACACTAGCAATGAGTAGCCTGAAGATGAAATTAAGAAAGTAATTTTATTTACAATAGCATAAAAAAAGACTAAAACCAAAGACATATAAGAGTACAAAACATTATTGAAAGTGATTAAGACCTAAATAAATGGATACACATTCTGTATTTACTGAATGGAAGACATTACTGTTAAGATGACAGTACTCCACAAATTAATCTACATATTCAACTCAGTTCCTATCAGAATCCTAGCTGCTATTTTGCAGAAATTGACTTGCTGATCCTAAAATTCATTTGAAAATGCAAAGGACCCTGAAGAACCAAAATGATCTTGAAGAGGAACAATGAAGTTGCAGAGTCCACACTTTATTATTTCAAAACTTACTATAAAGCTATAGTGGTTAAAATTATGTAGTACTAGAATAAAGATAGACATGTAGATCAATGGAATAGAATTGAGAGTCCAGAAGTAAATCCATATATTTAAGGTCAATTGATTTTCCACAAGGGTACCAAGACCATTCAGTGGAAAAGAACAGTCTCTTCAGCAAGTGGTGCTGGAATAACTGGATATCCAATACAAATGAATGAAGTTAGAGCTCTTCCTCACATCGTACAGAAAAATTAACCTCAAATGGAAGAAATATCTAAATGTCAGATCCCAAACTATACTCTTAGGCAAAAACATAGGTGTAAATTTTTCTGATATTGACTTAGTAATGATTCTTTTTTTCCTCTCCTTTTATGTGGGACAGGAAAGCTAGAGGGGTTTAGAGCTGTCTTACTGCTTTTCCCCTATGTCAGACAAGGCCCTGATAAAGCAGTTTTTCTTTAGGGCAGGACTTTCACACAGAGAATAGAATGCTCTGGGCATATTTCCAAATGGTTGCTATACCCACTCACTCTCTCTCTCCACCAACTAGGGTATACTTTGAAATGGTTGCTTTTCCCTTTTCTTTGTGTAAAGAGCCTGAGGAAATTTTCTTCAGCCTTCATCATGAGAACCGGGTACGGTTTCTGGAAGTAAAATTCGTGAAAGTATAAGGGGTCCCCAAGGCGGGACTCCAACAAGTTTTCAACTCTCAAGCTAGCCCACACTCAGCCACTGGTAATTTGTTGATTAGCATTTAAGTGTTCCTACCAATTACTGGCTCCTGGCTTCTGCTCTCAGGTAAACTGTGATGTTCCGTAGTCACCTCTTTAGTTTTTGAGGAAGTGGTTTGCCCTGTGACCTCTATTCTCTGACAGATTTAAGAAAAGTTGTTGATTTTCAGTTTGATTCTCTTTTTTCCTGTTGTGAAGATGGGAATGATGACTTCCAAGTTCTCTACATGTTGGAGTGGGAACTGGAAGAGCTAATTAACTTCTTAAGAAACTGCCAAACTGTTTTCCAAAGTGGATGTAGCACCTCACATTCCTGGCATTGTATGAGAGTTTCAGTTTCTCTCTATCTTTGGCAACACGCCATCTTTCTAATTTTAGATATTCTAATAGGTATCTATAGGTTTCTTATTGTAGTTTGAATCTACATTTCTCTAATAGCTACTTATGATGACCATCTTTTCACTTGCTTATTTGTCAGTTGCAAATTTTTATTAGTGAAGTATCTGTTCACTTATTTTGCCCATTTTGTAAAAGTTGGGTTGTTTTCTTACAATTGAAATTTATTTTTTCTTATAATCAAAATTTTAATTGACACATAATAAATTGTACATATTTATGAGGTACAGTGTGATGTTTCAGTATATTTTACATGATATAATGATCAAATCATGGTCATTAGCATATCCATTGCCTTAAACATTTACCATTTCTTTCCTGTAAGAACATTCCAAATCCTCTCTTCTAGCTAGAATATGAGTGTATTTTAAATGTACAACTATTTGTTTTCTCACAATCCTATAAAATGATAGCTTGAGTCAATGAAGTTTCCCCCACAAGTCCTATCAACCTTGCTTATTTTAGTGAAATTTAATGTGGTCTAGAAAACACTGAGCCCTCTGGTTATTCTCTCTAACCCACAAAGGAAGCCAAACACCTGACATAAACGTCTTCATCAGAGTAAATAAGAATCCCCTCCATGACATACAAAAGAAAAAATAACTGGAGAGATCGTCTCTGCTCTGAGGTTATTATCCTGTGGTCTTTGGTTTTGGTACATTGTCCCCCACCCCATGCCCTTCTCCCTCATCTTTAATGAGTATTTGTATGTGTGGCAGAACAGCATGTTTTTAAGTCTCTTCAGTCTTGGACCAAGCTCGTTCTGTTCCCCACTCTACGAGAATCTCAAGAGCACCAGGATTCTGTTTGGGGTTGCTATGGACACAGTTCTTATTCCAGTACTGGCTTCTTCTCAATACGAGGTAAAGACCTAGAGGTGAGGGTCTCTGAGCAAGGTAGTCCCATCCCATCCTCTGCCCTCTCTGTTGGCTAATGTTGTCCTCTCCTCCTCCTCAGGAGAATTAAAATCATGTAAAGTTTTGGTGGAGGAATTAGATGGTGGTGTCTGGGGCCCACAGACAGGAAAGTTTGCTTATACCAGCTGGGGGGACCACTAATTGACATTCCTTTCCCCTCCCAGGGACCTTACAGAGTCCCTTTCTCCTTAGGGTACCGGGGGACAACTAGTGGGTGTAGGGCCAAATAGCAATAACCTTGTTATTTGTCAGGAATTGGGTAAAGATTTGATCTAACAAGCTTGGTTTTGGGAATTAAAAAATGAAAAAAGGAAAAGCCATAATCCTGAAAGGCAACGGGAGAGAAAGCTGCTAACAGGATCTTGAATACATTTCTCCCTCTTAGAGAAAGTTGCACTGAAGACACAAGACCTGAGACTTATGTCATTTTAGCGGCTGAACCGACCCCAGCCTCTTGTGAGCGGCAGTGGCGCCGGAAGCAGTCTAGCCTACAGGTAAGCAGGTCCAGGGCTTACAGGGAGAAACTCCCAGAAATCCAGCTCTGCCTTGGGTTGCTCTGGTTCACGTCCAAAGGTGTGCTTGGGCCACATCTCTGGAGCAGAAGGTGGTAGATTGAGAGCTTTGCTATTTCTACTCCTACTGCACATGAGCTGGTATAACCCCAAAGGTATGGAATTTGCTGCTGCCTGTGACCCAGCAAATAGAAATAGAAATAGAAAAGTAATTAAATAGAAAAATAATAGAAATAGAAAAAAGTTTAAACAATAAAACAAGCCTCATTCTATACCTGTTAATGTCCTTAAAAATAGGACATTTTAGGCAGTGTGATAACATGCATATACTGGTTGCTTTCATCTTTCCTATAGGGGCAGCTGGTTGCCCAACTGGTGGATGCTCTGTTCAGGATGGTGAGCTAATGCTCAGCTCCGGAAGCCACTCCACAGAGATGGCCACTGAACGGGCTTCAGCGGTCCCATCTCAACATCTCCAGGAAGATTTAGGAAGATTTTGACCTCTGGAATATTAGGACTCTGTTGAGAATGAACCTTTCATGCTTGGAGCACCTAAAGTACAGAAAGCTTACAGAAGCTTATGTACTGTGCCTGCTTGCTACTGAATGTTTTGTTCAATGAATATCTGTATGTGTGGCAGATTTGATTGGAGACCTAGTTTTCATTATAACCTGGTAGCATGATTATGAAGGTGTAGCTAACCTTTACCTAACTCAAACTTCTGTGGTTTCTCCTATCTACCAAAAAGCATTTAGGAATTCTGCATGATCACGTAATTTTAGGATAGTTTGCCATTCTCACCTTCCTTAGAAGGCAATTTAGCTAGCTACTTATTCATGTCCCATGAGGGAAGTCATTCTGTGCTCCCAAGCAGCTTATCAAACTGCTATTTCACGCTTCACGCAATATCTCTCTGAAAGGAGCTCAGGTAACATCTGTGGATGTCTTGTGTCCTTTTTGGAGATTAGTTTCCCAAGGAACTTGCTTAGCAATCCTGGCTTGTCACCTGGATCTGAAGAGTAATTTGAGTGTCTTCCAATTATCTTCAATCTGAAAAATCCAGTAATCATTCAATAAGGCTGCTTATGTCAGAAACTCAAATTCTTATGTTTTTGGTGTTTTGAACCTTTTCCTCTGTTAAGACTTATTAGTGTATTCTGCATAGACAACCCAGTTGTTCTTCCTGCAGAAAAGCAGTGGATACCTCTAGATGCTTTTCTTTTTGTAAAAGGCATTGTTTTTCCTGAGACCTGGATGAATTTCCATGAGCCATTCAAGGACCTGAGAACACCCACTTACAACTTGAAAGGTTCCCTTCATGGCCTTTGGACCAGGCTAAAGAGATTTGATAATTTGAACTCCAGCACTCCTTTCCTCACATGCTGAAAGAATAGCACAATATTAATGTCTATCTGTGCTTAAAGGTTTGAGCTATCGATCACAGTCCAAAATTAGTTTGTGTGGCAGAACTTATACTTAAAGACGTAAAAAGATACCATTTAATATATTGTTTTCAAAATGTGTTTCTCACACATTTCAACTGTGAGAACAAGGTTCTGTGGTCAAATAAGTTCAGAAACCTCAGCACACTCTTGGGAATCCTAGTATTTATCAGCAGCAAAAAAAAAAAAAAAAAAGAAAAGAAAAGAAAAAAAGTGTGTAATCAGTTTCTTAAACTTATTTAAACGTTTGAAAAGTTAGCAAATTGTGGCAAAGAGCATTAATTCTTGAGTCTTGGGAGTTTATGACTTTGATGAGCATGTTTGTGTGTTTGAAACTAAAAATACCAGTTTATATTGCCATATGCTGATTTTTATGGCATAATATATGGTGTAGAGAGCAGGTTGTCTAAAAACCAATATTTGCAAAATGCTGAATATTCAGCATGGTTTTATGAAGTTGATAGATGTGGAGTGTATTTTGCATGTGTCTGAACTTACAGATGAGGAAATGAAGTTGTAGAGAGATTAAATTAGCCAAGCCAGTGGTTTGGGTGCTAGGAAGTCTTGATTTTGTAAAATATAGCCATATGACTTAAAAAAATGAATCCAGACAAAAAGAAAACAAAATTATTCTACACATATAATCTATTTTGTGAACTTTAAGTTCACAAAAGGTTTTAAACGTAATTTAGGCTATCCTTGACTTACCACTTGTTTATTTCCTACCAAGGATGACCAGGAACTAGCCATTGATATAGAAACAGTCATTATTCTTACATTTTCTTTCTTTTTTCTGTGTCCTTTCACACACACACACACACACACACACACACACATACACGCACACAGCCTCAGAAGTACTAGTGTTGTGCCCTGAAATTGTTTCTTTAGTTCCTGTCAAAATTCCTCTGATTTTATTTTTCGTGTCCTGAGATACTGTCAAGATTAACATCCTGATTGCCTTCAGAAATACCTGACTTTATTTTTGTCTGTGTTTTTTACTCTTTAGTGGAATTATGGATTCATTAACAGTGTCTACCATAACAGCATCTGACAACTATGACCATAATGGGTGAGTTGACTGATCTAAGTGGTGCAAAATACTGGGAGCATCAATGGCAATAACAGCTTTCCATAAGAGAGTATAAGCATCTTTAGGTAGCATTGTTTTTGAACCTATGTGGAAAAATTAAGATCAGGTCAGAAGAGGGACACTTGGTACTCAAAGTTTGGTTGTGACTCTTAGTAATTGGCAGCCAAAACCCTTAGGAAACTATCAGAATGCCTGTGTATGAGACTCTATCAAGAACAATTCAAGAGCGGAGAGAATCCTACTTGGAGAAAGAAAGTGGTAGCATTTGACAGGCTGCAGAATAGCCCTTAGCAGATAGAAAAGAGCTAAGAGACCCTGTATCTGTCCCTCACCCTTCAGAGCTGGTGCCCCAAACCCAAAGCCGTCATCACATTGGATAGAGCCCCTGCCTGAGGTTTAGTCACTTGATCCTATTTGAGGGGAAGCAAAGATATCTGTGACTCATGAAGAGCATGAGTCACATGGTGGAGGGACTTGAGAATTAGGGAATCAAAATGGGCAAGAACGTTGTGTGCCTTCAAATGGAACATGAATTTGAAGCAAATTTAAGTTCAATTTGCTGTCACACATGATGATCAGGTTCAATAATAAAGAATTGTATTTAAATCTTGATTCATTAAACTTTCTTGAGAGTCCTAAACAATTTATATTACTAACACATAGAGACTTCTTTCTGGAGAAAAATGAAGTACAAGGTGCCAAATAACAGATTTACGTGAGAATTTTTTAGTGACAACACACTGTAATTTGTAACACAGCCATAGCCAATTTGAATAAAAAAAAAAAGTAGTGTATGAATTTACTTTGTTTCTTACCGTTTGCTTTCAATCCTTTGCACTAATCCCAATGAACTGACATCACAAATCTGTACTGGAGCTAACAATAAGAGGTGATATAATAATATATATTGGAGATGGGAGGAATTCAGGTTCGTGAAAATCAGTCTCAGAATTATTCATGGGAAAATAGTATTCTGGACACTGATTCTAAAATTCTTTCTAAAAAGTTAGGTGTTAAGTGAGCTAAGTCATATTTACCATATCTTTCAGATTCAAGGAATTTTGTTGTTCAAATACATTAGTCATATCTCCACTCCATGTGGCAAATCTGTAATATGTTTTTATATTTGGTGTTTAGAGTAAAATACAGAAACTTTACATAGAACTTTATAATAAGCTTCATGTATTCAGATATAATTGGTACTTTGATGACTAATGCTGTTTGCATTATACTCAGAAAGTTCTTTCCTATCCTAAGATTACAAATATATTCCCAATAGTATTTTTTATATTTGAATTAATTTTCTACATT
>NW_022326209.1:14671-43565 GCF_002776525.5 Piliocolobus tephrosceles | reverse complement strand
AATGTAGAAAATTAATTCAAATATAAAAAATACTATTGGGAATATATTTGTAATCTTAGGATAGGAAAGAACTTTCTGAGTATAATGCAAACAGCATTAGTCATCAAAGTACCAATTATATCTGAATACATGAAGCTTATTATAAAGTTCTATGTAAAGTTTCTGTATTTTACTCTAAACACCAAATATAAAAACATATTACAGATTTGCCACATGGAGTGGAGATATGACTAATGTATTTGAACAACAAAATTCCTTGAATCTGAAAGATATGGTAAATATGACTTAGCTCACTTAACACCTAACTTTTTAGAAAGAATTTTAGAATCAGTGTCCAGAATACTATTTTCCCATGAATAATTCTGAGACTGATTTTCACGAACCTGAATTCCTCCCATCTCCAATATATATTATTATATCACCTCTTATTGTTAGCTCCAGTACAGATTTGTGATGTCAGTTCATTGGGATTAGTGCAAAGGATTGAAAGCAAACGGTAAGAAACAAAGTAAATTCATACACTACTTTTTTTTTTTATTCAAATTGGCTATGGCTGTGTTACAAATTACAGTGTGTTGTCACTAAAAAATTCTCACGTAAATCTGTTATTTGGCACCTTGTACTTCATTTTTCTCCAGAAAGAAGTCTCTATGTGTTAGTAATATAAATTGTTTAGGACTCTCAAGAAAGTTTAATGAATCAAGATTTAAATACAATTCTTTATTATTGAACCTGATCATCATGTGTGACAGCAAATTGAACTTAAATTTGCTTCAAATTCATGTTCCATTTGAAGGCACACAACGTTCTTGCCCATTTTGATTCCCTAATTCTCAAGTCCCTCCACCATGTGACTCATGCTCTTCATGAGTCACAGATATCTTTGCTTCCCCTCAAATAGGATCAAGTGACTAAACCTCAGGCAGGGGCTCTATCCAATGTGATGACGGCTTTGGGTTTGGGGCACCAGCTCTGAAGGGTGAGGGACAGATACAGGGTCTCTTAGCTCTTTTCTATCTGCTAAGGGCTATTCTGCAGCCTGTCAAATGCTACCACTTTCTTTCTCCAAGTAGGATTCTCTCCGCTCTTGAATTGTTCTTGATAGAGTCTCATACACAGGCATTCTGATAGTTTCCTAAGGGTTTTGGCTGCCAATTACTAAGAGTCACAACCAAACTTTGAGTACCAAGTGTCCCTCTTCTGACCTGATCTTAATTTTTCCACATAGGTTCAAAAACAATGCTACCTAAAGATGCTTATACTCTCTTATGGAAAGCTGTTATTGCCATTGATGCTCCCAGTATTTTGCACCACTTAGATCAGTCAACTCACCCATTATGGTCATAGTTGTCAGATGCTGTTATGGTAGACACTGTTAATGAATCCATAATTCCACTAAAGAGTAAAAAACACAGACAAAAATAAAGTCAGGTATTTCTGAAGGCAATCAGGATGTTAATCTTGACAGTATCTCAGGACACGAAAAATAAAATCAGAGGAATTTTGACAGGAACTAAAGAAACAATTTCAGGGCACAACACTAGTACTTCTGAGGCTGTGTGCGTGTATGTGTGTGTGTGTGTGTGTGTGTGTGTGTGTGAAAGGACACAGAAAAAAGAAAGAAAATGTAAGAATAATGACTGTTTCTATATCAATGGCTAGTTCCTGGTCATCCTTGGTAGGAAATAAACAAGTGGTAAGTCAAGGATAGCCTAAATTACGTTTAAAACCTTTTGTGAACTTAAAGTTCACAAAATAGATTATATGTGTAGAATAATTTTGTTTTCTTTTTGTCTGGATTCATTTTTTTAAGTCATATGGCTATATTTTACAAAATCAAGACTTCCTAGCACCCAAACCACTGGCTTGGCTAATTTAATCTCTCTACAACTTCATTTCCTCATCTGTAAGTTCAGACACATGCAAAATACACTCCACATCTATCAACTTCATAAAACCATGCTGAATATTCAGCATTTTGCAAATATTGGTTTTTAGACAACCTGCTCTCTACACCATATATTATGCCATAAAAATCAGCATATGGCAATATAAACTGGTATTTTTAGTTTCAAACACACAAACATGCTCATCAAAGTCATAAACTCCCAAGACTCAAGAATTAATGCTCTTTGCCACAATTTGCTAACTTTTCAAACGTTTAAATAAGTTTAAGAAACTGATTACACACTTTTTTTCTTTTCTTTTCTTTTTTTTTTTTTTTTTTGCTGCTGATAAATACTAGGATTCCCAAGAGTGTGCTGAGGTTTCTGAACTTATTTGACCACAGAACCTTGTTCTCACAGTTGAAATGTGTGAGAAACACATTTTGAAAACAATATATTAAATGGTATCTTTTTACGTCTTTAAGTATAAGTTCTGCCACACAAACTAATTTTGGACTGTGATCGATAGCTCAAACCTTTAAGCACAGATAGACATTAATATTGTGCTATTCTTTCAGCATGTGAGGAAAGGAGTGCTGGAGTTCAAATTATCAAATCTCTTTAGCCTGGTCCAAAGGCCATGAAGGGAACCTTTCAAGTTGTAAGTGGGTGTTCTCAGGTCCTTGAATGGCTCATGGAAATTCATCCAGGTCTCAGGAAAAACAATGCCTTTTACAAAAAGAAAAGCATCTAGAGGTATCCACTGCTTTTCTGCAGGAAGAACAACTGGGTTGTCTATGCAGAATACACTAATAAGTCTTAACAGAGGAAAAGGTTCAAAACACCAAAAACATAAGAATTTGAGTTTCTGACATAAGCAGCCTTATTGAATGATTACTGGATTTTTCAGATTGAAGATAATTGGAAGACACTCAAATTACTCTTCAGATCCAGGTGACAAGCCAGGATTGCTAAGCAAGTTCCTTGGGAAACTAATCTCCAAAAAGGACACAAGACATCCACAGATGTTACCTGAGCTCCTTTCAGAGAGATATTGCGTGAAGCGTGAAATAGCAGTTTGATAAGCTGCTTGGGAGCACAGAATGACTTCCCTCATGGGACATGAATAAGTAGCTAGCTAAATTGCCTTCTAAGGAAGGTGAGAATGGCAAACTATCCTAAAATTACGTGATCATGCAGAATTCCTAAATGCTTTTTGGTAGATAGGAGAAACCACAGAAGTTTGAGTTAGGTAAAGGTTAGCTACACCTTCATAATCATGCTACCAGGTTATAATGAAAACTAGGTCTCCAATCAAATCTGCCACACATACAGATATTCATTGAACAAAACATTCAGTAGCAAGCAGGCACAGTACATAAGCTTCTGTAAGCTTTCTGTACTTTAGGTGCTCCAAGCATGAAAGGTTCATTCTCAACAGAGTCCTAATATTCCAGAGGTCAAAATCTTCCTAAATCTTCCTGGAGATGTTGAGATGGGACCGCTGAAGCCCGTTCAGTGGCCATCTCTGTGGAGTGGCTTCCGGAGCTGAGCATTAGCTCACCATCCTGAACAGAGCATCCACCAGTTGGGCAACCAGCTGCCCCTATAGGAAAGATGAAAGCAACCAGTATATGCATGTTATCACACTGCCTAAAATGTCCTATTTTTAAGGACATTAACAGGTATAGAATGAGGCTTGTTTTATTGTTTAAACTTTTTTCTATTTCTATTATTTTTCTATTTAATTACTTTTCTATTTCTATTTCTATTTGCTGGGTCACAGGCAGCAGCAAATTCCATACCTTTGGGGTTATACCAGCTCATGTGCAGTAGGAGTAGAAATAGCAAAGCTCTCAATCTACCACCTTCTGCTCCAGAGATGTGGCCCAAGCACACCTTTGGACGTGAACCAGAGCAACCCAAGGCAGAGCTGGATTTCTGGGAGTTTCTCCCTGTAAGCCCTGGACCTGCTTACCTGTAGGCTAGACTGCTTCCGGCGCCACTGCCGCTCACAAGAGGCTGGGGTCGGTTCAGCCGCTAAAATGACATAAGTCTCAGGTCTTGTGTCTTCAGTGCAACTTTCTCTAAGAGGGAGAAATGTATTCAAGATCCTGTTAGCAGCTTTCTCTCCCGTTGCCTTTCAGGATTATGGCTTTTCCTTTTTTCATTTTTTAATTCCCAAAACCAAGCTTGTTAGATCAAATCTTTACCCAATTCCTGACAAATAACAAGGTTATTGCTATTTGGCCCTACACCCACTAGTTGTCCCCCGGTACCCTAAGGAGAAAGGGACTCTGTAAGGTCCCTGGGAGGGGAAAGGAATGTCAATTAGTGGTCCCCCCAGCTGGTATAAGCAAACTTTCCTGTCTGTGGGCCCCAGACACCACCATCTAATTCCTCCACCAAAACTTTACATGATTTTAATTCTCCTGAGGAGGAGGAGAGGACAACATTAGCCAACAGAGAGGGCAGAGGATGGGATGGGACTACCTTGCTCAGAGACCCTCACCTCTAGGTCTTTACCTCGTATTGAGAAGAAGCCAGTACTGGAATAAGAACTGTGTCCATAGCAACCCCAAACAGAATCCTGGTGCTCTTGAGATTCTCGTAGAGTGGGGAACAGAACGAGCTTGGTCCAAGACTGAAGAGACTTAAAAACATGCTGTTCTGCCACACATACAAATACTCATTAAAGATGAGGGAGAAGGGCATGGGGTGGGGGACAATGTACCAAAACCAAAGACCACAGGATAATAACCTCAGAGCAGAGACGATCTCTCCAGTTATTTTTTCTTTTGTATGTCATGGAGGGGATTCTTATTTACTCTGATGAAGACGTTTATGTCAGGTGTTTGGCTTCCTTTGTGGGTTAGAGAGAATAACCAGAGGGCTCAGTGTTTTCTAGACCACATTAAATTTCACTAAAATAAGCAAGGTTGATAGGACTTGTGGGGGAAACTTCATTGACTCAAGCTATCATTTTATAGGATTGTGAGAAAACAAATAGTTGTACATTTAAAATACACTCATATTCTAGCTAGAAGAGAGGATTTGGAATGTTCTTACAGGAAAGAAATGGTAAATGTTTAAGGCAATGGATATGCTAATGACCATGATTTGATCATTATATCATGTAAAATATACTGAAACATCACACTGTACCTCATAAATATGTACAATTTATTATGTGTCAATTAAAATTTTGATTATAAGAAAAAATAAATTTCAATTGTAAGAAAACAACCCAACTTTTACAAAATGGGCAAAATAAGTGAACAGATACTTCACTAATAAAAATTTGCAACTGACAAATAAGCAAGTGAAAAGATGGTCATCATAAGTAGCTATTAGAGAAATGTAGATTCAAACTACAATAAGAAACCTATAGATACCTATTAGAATATCTAAAATTAGAAAGATGGCGTGTTGCCAAAGATAGAGAGAAACTGAAACTCTCATACAATGCCAGGAATGTGAGGTGCTACATCCACTTTGGAAAACAGTTTGGCAGTTTCTTAAGAAGTTAATTAGCTCTTCCAGTTCCCACTCCAACATGTAGAGAACTTGGAAGTCATCATTCCCATCTTCACAACAGGAAAAAAGAGAATCAAACTGAAAATCAACAACTTTTCTTAAATCTGTCAGAGAATAGAGGTCACAGGGCAAACCACTTCCTCAAAAACTAAAGAGGTGACTACGGAACATCACAGTTTACCTGAGAGCAGAAGCCAGGAGCCAGTAATTGGTAGGAACACTTAAATGCTAATCAACAAATTACCAGTGGCTGAGTGTGGGCTAGCTTGAGAGTTGAAAACTTGTTGGAGTCCCGCCTTGGGGACCCCTTATACTTTCACGAATTTTACTTCCAGAAACCGTACCCGGTTCTCATGATGAAGGCTGAAGAAAATTTCCTCAGGCTCTTTACACAAAGAAAAGGGAAAAGCAACCATTTCAAAGTATACCCTAGTTGGTGGAGAGAGAGAGTGAGTGGGTATAGCAACCATTTGGAAATATGCCCAGAGCATTCTATTCTCTGTGTGAAAGTCCTGCCCTAAAGAAAAACTGCTTTATCAGGGCCTTGTCTGACATAGGGGAAAAGCAGTAAGACAGCTCTAAACCCCTCTAGCTTTCCTGTCCCACATAAAAGGAGAGGAAAAAAAGAATCATTACTAAGTCAATATCAGAAAAATTTACACCTATGTTTTTGCCTAAGAGTATAGTTTGGGATCTGACATTTAGATATTTCTTCCATTTGAGGTTAATTTTTCTGTACGATGTGAGGAAGAGCTCTAACTTCATTCATTTGTATTGGATATCCAGTTATTCCAGCACCACTTGCTGAAGAGACTGTTCTTTTCCACTGAATGGTCTTGGTACCCTTGTGGAAAATCAATTGACCTTAAATATATGGATTTACTTCTGGACTCTCAATTCTATTCCATTGATCTACATGTCTATCTTTATTCTAGTACTACATAATTTTAACCACTATAGCTTTATAGTAAGTTTTGAAATAATAAAGTGTGGACTCTGCAACTTCATTGTTCCTCTTCAAGATCATTTTGGTTCTTCAGGGTCCTTTGCATTTTCAAATGAATTTTAGGATCAGCAAGTCAATTTCTGCAAAATAGCAGCTAGGATTCTGATAGGAACTGAGTTGAATATGTAGATTAATTTGTGGAGTACTGTCATCTTAACAGTAATGTCTTCCATTCAGTAAATACAGAATGTGTATCCATTTATTTAGGTCTTAATCACTTTCAATAATGTTTTGTACTCTTATATGTCTTTGGTTTTAGTCTTTTTTTATGCTATTGTAAATAAAATTACTTTCTTAATTTCATCTTCAGGCTACTCATTGCTAGTGTTTCTAAATATAACTGATTTCTTGCACATTGATCTCTTTTGTGAACTCAATTGTTGCTCCAGCAGGTTTGTTGTTGTTTGTTGTTGTGGATTCCATAGATTTTCTACATACAACATTAGTTATCTGCAAAAAATATAGTTCACTTTTTCCATTCCAATCTAGATGCTTTTTCTTTCTTTTTTGTTGTTGGTTTTGTTTTTTGTCTAAATGTCCTGGCTACAACCTCCAGTACAATGTTGAATAGAAAAAGCAAGAGCAGGCATCCTTGTCTTGTTCCTCATCTTAGGAGAAAAGTTTTAAGACTTTTGCCACTAAGTTTAATGTAAACTGTGGGTTTTTCATAATCTTTACTAGACTATCTAAGGGTTTGGGCTTTTTTTGTTGTTGTTGTTATTTACTTAGGTTATTTACCATACTTTTGAGTTCTTTCCTTTTTTTTCTTGATCAAGCTAAGCTATCAATTTTGTTGATCTTTTCAAATAACTTTTGGTTTATTTCTCTGTTGCTTTTCTGCTTGCTATTTTATTTATTTTCACTCCAACATTTATTATATCTTTGCTGTATTTGCTTTGGTTTCATTTGCTCATCTTTTTCTAGTTTCTTTACGTGGAAAGTTAGATTATTGACTGAGATCTTTCTTCTCTTCTAATGTAAGAATTTACACCGATAAATGTCCCTTTAAGCACTGCATTAGCTTCATTCCATAAGTTTTGAGATGTGGAGGTTTTTTTTCATTCATCTCAAAGTATGTTCTGATTTCTCTTGGATTTCTTCTATGACCAATTGATTATTTAAGAGTACATTGTTTCATTTCCATATATTTGTGAACTTGCCAAATTTCCTTCTCTTACTATTCTAACTTCATTTTATTGTAGTTGAGAACATGCTTTGTATTATTTAAATCTTTTAAATTGTATTGGGAGTTGTTTTATTGCCTAGCATATGGTCTTTCCTGGAGAATGTTCCACGTGTACTTCTAAAGACTGTATATCTATTGTTTTTGGATGGAGTATGCTGTAGATATCTGTTAAATCTAGTTGGTTTATAGTATTATTCAAGTCTTACATTTTCTTAGTGTTTTCCACCCAATTGTCTAGCTATTAATGAAAGTAGGAAATTGAAGTCTTCAACTATTATTGCTGAATTGTTTCTCCCTTCAATCCTTTCAAAATTTTATTTATGGACTTTGGGGCTCTGTTCTACATTTTTGATGGACTGATCCTCTTACTATTATAAAATGTCCTTTGTTGTTAATAAAAATTTTTCCTTTAAGTCTATTTTTTCTGATTTTGTATTATGATTCCATCTCTTTATTTATATTATGTTTTGGTTACTGTTTGCTTGTTATATCTTTTTCTATACTTTTAATCTATTTGAGTCTTGGTCTAAAGCATGTCTCTTATGGACAGCAGATATTAGGATCATGTCCTTTAATTCATTCTGCAAATTTCTTCCTTTTAAATGGAGAGAAATTTCCATTTCATACAATCATTGATAAAGTAAGATTTATGCTAAATCGTTTTATAGTGTACATTTTTTATTTCCTTGTCATTTATTTTACTACATTTTTGAGTTGTTTTCTTCGTGGTTGCCCTGGATATTGCAATTAACATGTTGATTTATAACTATGTAGTTCATATTAATACCAACTTCATTACAACAGTACACATAAACTTTTTCCTATGTAGCTCCATTCCCTCTCTCTTCCATTGTGCTGTTAATGTCATATAAACCATATCTTCATATGCTCTATCTTCATCAATCCATTTATGAGAATTGCTTTATGCTTATACTGCCTTTTATATTTACTCATATAGTTATCTTTATCACCTCTTTACTTCTTCATGTGAATTTCAGTTACTACCTAGTATTCTTTCATTTCAGCCTAAATGACTCCCATTAGTATTTCTTATAGAGATGTCTTCAAGCAACAAATTTTGTTAGCTTTGTTTATCAAGGAATGTCTTAAAAGTCTTAAGATACTTATGTCTTATGTTTCTCCTTCAATGTGGAAGGATATTTTGCTACATATAGAACTCCTGATTAATAAGTCTCATTAGACCGTAAGTAGCCATCTTGATTCTCACACCAACTGTCATGGCATCATAGGGGTGTTATACAACTAACCCTTATTTCACTTCATAATTGCCCCAATATGCAATGGTAATTATCCTGGCGATTTGGATATGCCAGAGAGAAGTCACAATGTGCTTCCTTTAAGTGAAAAGGTGAAAGTCTCTGACATCATAAGAAAAGAAAAATATTATAGGCTGAAGTTGCTAAGATTTACAGTAAGGACAAATCCTTTACCCATAAAATTGTGAAGAAGAACAAAGAAATCTGTGCCAGTTTTGCTGTCAAACCTCAAGCTGCAAAAGTTATAGCTACACATCATGATAAGTACTCAGTTGAGATGGAAAAGACATTAAATTTGTAGGTGGAAGACATGAACAGAAATGTCTTCTGACAGCAATCAAGTTTAGTACTCTCAGCATTTGTTTTTTTCTTTGTTTGCTTTCTTTTGTTTACATTTTTGTTAGCATATTGTGTATCTCAACTTATCTATACCCCAGGTAGCCATGATGTTCAGCAATTGTCTCTGATTGTCTTCAACACATATCCCCTGACCAACGGCTGGGGGAGCTCTAAGTCAGGCCAAATAAAGATAGTCTTGTGAGTGGGGTCTTCCTGGGACCTCCTAGTCAAGTCACATAATGACATTTCTCTGGGAATAAGACTTTGAATGAGTCCCAACCCCCTTTTGTTCTTTTCTATGGTTCCCAGGAGCTTGTTTTTCAGCAAGATTGTAGGATGTTAGTTTTCAAAGCTACCATGGAACTGGGAGGATGTGATCAGCATAGAGAAAGTAAGAACACTACAAAGTTCACTATTCTCACCAAAATTCAGCTTACATTCTTGAATAAATGCTCCCAAAATTGCGGCAAGCCTTTGGATATTTTCTGGAGTTCTGAAAAAGGTGCTTCTATTTTTCCCAGTTGCTTTCATGAATAAAGGAATTTTCGAAGGTTCCCAGCTTCCCATTTTTACTGATATCACTTTCAAATGCACTTGTATTTTTATTTTTTTGAAACAGAGTCTCGCTCTGTTGCCTAGACTAAAGTACAGAGGTGTGATCTTGGCTCACTGCAATCTCCGCCTCCCGAGTTCAGGCTGTTGTCCTGCCTCAGCCTAGTAGCTGAGATTACAGGTGAATGCCACCATGCATGGCTAAGTTTTGTATTTTTAGTAGGGACGGGATTTCACCATGTTAGCCAGGCTGGTCTTGAACTCCTGACCTCAGGTTATCCTCCTGCCTCGGCCTCCCAAAGGGATGACAGGCGTGAGCCACCACGCCCGGCCCCAAATACACTTTTAAATACATTTCTGAACTTGCAAAAATGTAAAGGAAGTACAGAATGATTACAGACACACGCACAATTGCACACACAATCTAGAGGTGAAACTAAAGTCATCAGTCAACACAGAAGCCGGTGATGCCCTGGAAGTGGGTCAAAACCAAAAACCTAGAGCTTTGATAGTTAACATTGTGGCTGCCTGAGTTAGTAAACAGGAATTGGGGCAATCAATAGGAAAATCAAAATACTTTCTTTTTCAAAAAGCTGGGAAGGAGAGGTCAATAGGGGACTTTGAAATGCTCTGACATATTCCTGGGAATCTGTTCAGCAATCCTGGAGTCTAGAATTTCTCTGGTTAACTGACTAATAGGATTTGAACCTGACAAAGTAAGAAACTGAGTCTGAGACCTCCACATAAATCCAGACACTAAAATGGGCTATATATTTAGTACAAAAGACAAAGTTGGAAGGACATGACAAGTGAACCCACAAGCAATTCAGTCTCTGCAGGCAGTGGATTTTAAAACATTAATAATTTTAATAGTCTTCCCAAACGTTTTCTAACCAGCTTTACTCTTACGCTGGAATCTGAATTTACACCATATTCATAGTCCAATAAACTGCAAACCAATAAATCAAACTAGAATGGTTCCTGATTGGTACTACTTCCAGAACCAAGCAGAAACCAGGCAAATCATCTCAATTCCAGTCTCTCAGGGTACCCAAAGTTAAGACAAATATGACCTATTTCTAAAATTTAACGAAGAGTTGAAGAATCAAACTACCATAAGTAGGAGTCAACAGAAATCACAAAGATAAGAAAAACACATAGAAAAATATAAATATTAAAATCATAACAAACGATATTCAGGAAGTACATTTAAAAGTATGTTTGAAGTGAAAAGATAGAGATCAACACAATGGGGAACATTAAAAGGGGCCATTGGTCCATTCTGGAACTTCAGAGTAGGTTTTCTGAAAAAGATGATGCTCGAGCTTGGGCTTGAAGGACAGTAAATAATTAAGCAGGAGAAAAAGTGGTGAGGGAGTTTCAGAGAAAAGGATCATAATGAACAAATTCATGGAAGCACTGAATAGCAGAGGGACTCTAGGGGAAATTATAAACATTTACCTATTACTACAGTAACAGATGTAGAGCAGGGACTAACGGGAGATGTCTGTACATTATATTAAGAAGTACAGACGTTATTATAGGCAATAGAGTCAAAAAGGGATTTTAAGAAGGGAAGTCTCATGGTAATTTTGCTTTAGGTAGTCTGTCTTTCAGTGGTGAAGAGAGAGGGGCAACACTGAAGTGTCAGGGATCAGTTAGGAGACTGCTACACAGCTTAGGTGAGAGATGTTGAGGGCCTGAAAACCATGGTGTTAGCAAGAATCGAGAGGAGAGAGAGATTTGAGAAACAGCAGAAAAAATCGCTTGAACCCAGGAGGCGGAGGTTGCAGTGAGCAGAGACCAGGCCACTGCACTCCAGCCTGCACAAAAGAGTGAGACTCTGTCTCAAAAACAAGCAAACAAACAAAACAGTAAAAAGAGACAAAGATGGTCATTACAGAATGACATGGAGATATATTAGCGAGAAGATATAACAGTTCTAAACATATGCACTCAATACTGGGATACCCAGATATATAAAGCAAATGTCATTAGATCTAAAGGGAGAGAGTGATTGCAATAAAATAATAGATGAGGACTTCAACACTCTACTTAGCATTAGATAGATCACCTAGACAGGAAATTGACAAAGAAACACTGATTTTAAACTGTACTTTAGACCAAATGGACCTAACAGACATTTATAGAACATTTCATTCAACAATAACAGAATACACATACTTCTTCATCAACACATGGAAAATTCTCCAAGATAGACCATATGTTAGGACATAGAATAAGTCTCAATAAATTCTCAAAAATCAAAATCATACCAGTATCCTCTCAGACCACAGTGAAATAGGATAGGAAATCAATAACAAAGAAACTTTGGAATCTGTACAAATACGTGGAAATTAAACAACATGCTCCTGAATGACCTTTAGATCAAGGAAGAAGTTAAAGAGGAAATCAAAAAATGTCTTGAAACAGGCTGGGTGTGGTGGTTCATGCCTGTAATCCTTGCACTTTGGGAGGCCAAAGTGGGTGGATTGCTTGAGCCAGGAGATTGAGACTGGCCTGGGCAACATAGTGAGATTCTGGCTCTACAAAAAAATACAAAAGTTAGCCAGGTATGCTACTGCCTGCCTGTAATCTCAGCTACTCAGAAGGCTCCGGCAGAAGGATCGCTTGAGCCCAGGAGGTGGAAGTTCCAGTGAGCCAAGACTGCACTATTGCATTCCAGCCTGAGCAACAGAGAAGAGAGTGAGACCTTGTCACAAAAAATAAAATGTCTTGAAACAAATGAAAATTGAAACACAATATAACAAAACCTATGGGATACAACAAAAGCAGTGCTAGGAGAGAGGTTTACAGCAATAAACATCTATATTTTAAAAGTAGAAAGATTTCAAATAAACAAACTAATGATATACCTCAAAGAAATAGGCAAGTAAGAACAAAACAAACCTCAAATTAGTAGAAGGACAGACATAATTAAGATCACAGCAGTACTAAATGAAATAGATTTAGAAAACAATATAAATAATGAAACAAAAAGTTTGTTTCTCAAAAAGGTAAACAAAATCGATAAACTGCTAGTTAGACTAACAAGAAAATGCCGGGCGCGGTGGCTCAAGCCTGTAATCCCAGCACTTTGGGAGGCTGAGACGGGCGGATCACAAGGTCAGGAGATCGAGACCATCCTGGCTAACGCGGTGAAACCCCGACTCTACTAAAAATACAAAAAAACTAGCCGGGCGAGGTGGCGGGCGTCTGTAGTCCCAGCTACTCGGGAGGCTGAGGCAGGAGAATGGCGGGAACCCGGGAGGCGGAGCTTGCAATGAGCTGAGATCTGGCCACTGCACTCCAGCCTGGGCGACAGAGCGAGACTCTGTCTCAAAAAAAAAAAAAAAAAAAGAAAATGAAACAGACGGCCCAAATAAACAAAATCCAAGATGAAAAAGAAGACATTGCCCAGCACGGTGACTCATGCTGTAATCCCAGCATTTTTGAGAGGCTGAGGCAGGTGGATTGCTTGAGCTCAGGAGTACGAGACCAACCTGGACAACATGGCGAAATTCTGTCTCTAAAAAAAAATACAAAAATTAGCTAGGCATGGTTCCATATGCTTGTAGTCCCAGCTACTCAGAAGTCTGAGGTGGGAAGATCACGTCGGACCAGGAGCTTGAGGCTGCAGTGAGTCATGATCACACTATTGCACTCCAGCCTGGGTGACAGAGTGACACCCTGGGTCAAAAAATAAAGAAATAAAGAAATGAATAAAACTAGACATTACAACTGACACCACAGAAATACCAAAAATCATCAGACACTATTATGAACAACTATATATTAATAAACTAGAAAACTTAGAGGAAATGCATGAATTCCTTTACACATACAACCTACCATGATTGAATCAGGAATAAATAGAAAACCTGAACAGACCAATCATGAGTAATGAAATTGAATCCATAATAAACAAGTATCCAAACAGTGAAAAGCCCAGGACCCAATGGCTTCACTGCTAATGACTTCACTACCAAATTCTACCAAACTTACAAAGACAAACTAACACCAGTTCTCCTCAAACTAGTCCAAAAAATTGAAAAGGAGGGAATTCTTCCTCATTCTACTAGGCTAGCAGTACCCTGATACCAAAACCAGATAAGAATGCAACAACGGCCGGGCGCGGTGGCTCAAGCCTGTAATCCCAGCACTTTGGGAGGCCGAGACGGGCGGATCACGAGGTCAGGAGATCGAGACCATCCTGGCTAACACGGTGAAACCCCGTCTCTACTAAAAATACAAAAAAAAAAAACTAGCCGGGCGAGGTGGCGGGCGCCTGTAGTCCCAGCTACTCCGGAGGCTGAGGCAGGAGAATGGCGTAAACCCGGGAGGCGGAGCTTGCAGTGAGCTGAGATCTGGCCACTGCACTCCAGCTCGGGCGACAGAGCAAGACTCCGTCTCAAAAAAAAAAAAAAAGAATGCAACAACAACAAAAAAGATAGTTACACTCTAATATCCCTGATAAACATAGATGTAAAAATCCTCAACAAAATACTAAGTAACTGAATCCAACAGCATATCAAAAAGACAACATACCAGGATCAGGTGGGATTTCCCAGAAATGCAAAGGTAGTTCAACATACACCAATCAACAAAGATGACACATCACATCAACAGAATGAAGGACAAAACCATATGATCATTTCAAGCATTTGATAAAATGCTTTTTTATCAAAAAGTTCTTCATGATAAACACTCTCAACAAACTAGGCACTGAAGGACCATATTAATACCTCGACATAATAAAGGCTACATAGGACAAACCCACATTTAACATCATCCTATCATAGCTTTCAGCTTCTCCTCGAAGAATTGAAACAAGACAAGGATGTCTATTTTTGCCACTCCTATTCAACACAGTTCTGGAAGTCTTAGCCAGAGCAATCAGACAATAGAAACAAATAAAAGACATCCAAATTGGAAAAGAGGAAGCAAAACTGTCCCTCTTTGTAGATGACATGATCTTGTATCTAGAAAAACCTAAAGATTCCACCAAAAGCTCTTAGATCTGATAAATGAGTTCAGTAAAGTTATAGGATACAGACAGGTGTGGTGGCTCATGGTGTAATCCCAGCACTTCGAGAGACTGAGGCAGGAGAATCACCCAAGGTCAGGAGTTCAAGACCAGTCTGACCAATATGGTGAAACCCTGTCTCTACTATAAACACAAAATTTAGCCAGGCGTGGTTGCGTGCGCCTGTAGTCCCAGCTACTCAGGAGGCTGAGACAGGAGAATTGCTTGAACCCGGGAGGCAGACATTGCAGTGGGCCAAGATGGCACCACTGCACTCCAGCCTGGACTACAGAGCAAGACCCCGTTTAAAAAAAAAAAAAAAAAAAAAGCTGGAGGATACAACATCAACATACAAAAGGTAGTAGCATTTCTATACACCAATAATAAACTAGCTGAGAAAGAAATCAAGAAGGAAATCCCATTTATAATAGCTACAAGAAAATAAAATACCTAGGAAAAAAATTTAACCAAGTAGGTGAAAAACCTCTACAAGGAAAACTACAGAACATAGATGAAAGAAATTAAGAAGGACATAAAGAAATGGAAAGACAACCCATGCTCATGGATCAGAAAAAAATCAAATATTGTTAAAATGACCATACAACCCACAGCAATCTACAGATTCAGTAAAATCCCTATCAGAATACCAGTGTCATTCTTCACAGAAGTAGAAAAACTAATCCTAAAATTCATATGGAACCAAAAAAAGAGCTTGAATAGAGAGTCAATCCTAAGTAAAAAGAAAGCTGGAGATATTATACTATCTGACGTCAACATATATTACAAGGTTCTAGTGACCAAAACAGCATGGTATTGGTATAAAAAAAGGTATAAAATGAAACAGAATAAAAATCTCAGAAATAGATCCATACATTTACAGCCAACTGATTTTCAACAAAGGTGTCAAGGACATTCATTGGGGAAAGGACATCCTCTTCAATAAATGGTGCTGGCAAATTTGGATATCCATATGTATGCAAAAGAACACGACTAACTTCCTCCTTTTCGCTATACACAAAAATCAATGCGAGATGGATTAAAGACTTAAACATAAGCCCCGAAACCATAAAACTACTAGAAGAAAACATAGGGGAAGCACTTCAGGAAACTGGTCTAGGAAAAGGTTTTATGGCTAAGACTTTGAAAGTACGGCAACAAAAACAAAAGTACTCAAATTGGACTGTATTACACTAAAAAGCTTCTGCATATCAGAGGAAACAATGGACTGAAGAGACAACCTGTTGAATTCTCCCATTCATCCAACAAGGAACAACAAACTATTCATCCAACAAGGAATTAATATCCAGAATACACAAGAAACTCAAACACCTCAACAGTAAAAAATAATAGTAATTCCATTTAAAAGTGGGCAAAAGGTCAGGCATAATGGCTCATGCCTGTAATCCTAACATTTTGGGAGGCTGATGCAGAGAGACCACCATGGCAGGAGTTTGAGACCAGCCTGGGTAACATAGTAAAATTCCATCTCTACAAAAACATACAAAAATTAGACTGGGTTTGGTGGCTCATGCCTGTAATCCCAGCATTTGGGGAGGCCAAGGCAGTAGGATCACTTGAGCCCAAGAGTTCAAGCCCAGCCTGGGCAACATAGTGAGACCTCATCTCTACAAAAGTCAAAAAATGAGGTGGGAGGATCACTTGAGCTCAGGAGATTGAGGCTAGAATGAGCAGTGATCGCACCACTGCACTCCCATGCCATCTCCAAAAAAAAAATACACACACACACACACACACACACAAATTAGCTGGGCACAGTGCACAGTGGCACATGCCTGTGGTCTCAGCTACTCTGGAGGCTGAAGCAGGAGAATCATCTGAGCCCAGGAAGTGGAGGCTGCAGTGAGTCGTGATTGCACCACCACACTCCAGTCCGAACAACAGAGCAAAACCCTGACTACAATAAACAAATGAATGAAGGAAGGAATGTGGGCAAGCGACACAGATATTTCTCCAAGGAGGACATACAGGTATATGAAAAAATGCTCAACGTCACTAATCATAAGGGAAATGCAAATTAAAACCACAATGAGATTTCATCTTCACCCAGTGAGAATGGCTATGATTAAAAAGACAAAATAATAACGGATGTGGGCGAGGATGCGGAGAAGGGGGAACTCTGATATACTGTTGTGTGGGAATGTAAATTAGTACAGTCACTATGGAAAATAGTATGGAGATTTCTCAGGAAACTGAAAATAGAGCTACTCTACAATCCAGCAATGCCACTACTGGCTGTTTATTCAAAGGAAAGAAAACCAGTATGTCAAAGGGATGATACCTGTACTTCCATGTTTACCGCAGCACCATTCACAATAGCAAAAATATAGAATCCAACTAAGTGTCCATCAACAGACAAATGGATAAAGAAAATGTGATATATATAATCAAGTACTATTCACCCATAAAACAAGAATGAAATCATGTTGTTTGCAGCAACCTGGATGGAACTGGAAGTCATTGTTATGTGAAGTAAGCCAGGCACAGAGAGGCAAATATTGCATGTTATCACATGCATGTTATCACACGTAGGAGCTAAAAACGTTGACGGTGGATAGATAGATACCAGAGGCTAGGAAGGGTGTGTGGGTTGGCAGGGAAGAGTGGTTGGTTAATACAGTTAGACAGAAGGAGTAAGTTCTAATGTTCTATAGCAGAGTAGGGTGACTGCAGTTAACACAATGTACTGTGTATTTCAAAACAGCTATAAGACTTGAAATGTTCCCAATATATGGAAATGACAAATACTCAAAGTGACAGATACCTTAAATACCCTGATTGATCATTACATATTCTAGGCATGTAACAACATATCACGTGTACATATGTACCCCATAAATATGTACAAATATTTGTTGTGTACCAATTAAAAATAAACAAAAGTTTAAAAACACATTATATCTACACAATGAAATATTATTCAACACTAATACACTGCAAGTTGGATGAACCTTGAAAACATGCTACATGAAAGAGTGCATAAAAGATCACAAATTGGGCTGAGCGTGGTGGCTCAAAGTGCTGGTGTGGGAGACCGAGGCAGGCACATGGCTTCAGCTCAGGACTTCCAGAGCTGCCTGGACAACATGAGGAAACCTGTCTCTACAAAGACATGAGGCAGGCGTGGTGGTGCGCGCCTGTGGTCCCAGCTACTGGCTACTCACCAGGGTGATACAGGAGGATCACTTGAGCCTTCCCTGCTTGCTTCGCTGAAGGCATCAGGCACTTCCATGGCTGGGATCAACTCTTCTGGAAGCAGGTCCTAGCAGGACTGTAGGTGTCCACATCCAGGATAAGGATCCTGCACAGAGCTTGGGATACTTACCCCTCAATCTAGGGGGAGGAACAGGGGCTGGCGCCTTAAGGACTTACTGTCCTTCTGACCCATCCTGATGTTTCCAAGGCACTGGGGTTTTCAGGACTGGATAAGACTGTTTTAAGGCCACAGGGTGGCAACTGCAGTGTGGCAACTGCAGCGAGTCACAGGCCAAATCCTCAACTCTGGCACTGTCTAAAGTGCCTTTCTTGGCCTGGTGAGGTGGCTCACACCTATAATCCCAACACTTTGGGAGGCTGAGGTGGGTGGATTACTGGAGATCAGGAGTTCGAGACCAGCCTGGCCAACATGAAACCCCAACTCTACCAAAAATGCAAAAATTAGCCAGGCATGGTGGGGCGGGCCTGTAATCCCAGCTACCTGGGAGGTTGCCGCAGGAGAATCGCTTGAACTCAGGAGGCGGAGGTTGCAGTGAGCCAAGATCACGCCACTGAACTCCAGGCTGGGCGACAGAACAAGATTCCGTCTCAAAATAATAATAATAATGATTTTTAAAAATGAATAAATAAATCAGTGTGTTTCTTGCCCATTCCATGTCTCACCACAACTCTATTAAGCAGGTATGAATGGCTCTCCATGGCTGTAATAGAGGAACTCTGGGCCTTAGATTCCACCCCTCGCCCAACCCCTGACAGCCAGTGACTAGTGGAGGTTCAATGAACAGTAGTCGGTCTTATTACTATCTTATTACCACTGTCTCTGTGGAGTTCCAGCAAGGAGGGGTTCCACACCTCGTTGGGGACCAGTTCCCGAGCAGGGCTCCGAGCACCCTCTCCAGGCAGTGACGCGAGGGCCCTCGGGGACTCCGAGGCTCCTCCCGGGCCTCGTGGGTCCTCACAGAAATGGCAGGGCATTGGGGCAAGTTCCACCGGCTGCGCAGGCCGAAAGGTTTCTCGAGCATCCAGAAAGCTCGCCTGACCCTTAGAGGCGACGTTAGGCCGCCAACTCATATCCTGGGGAAACCATGGAGGTGGAATTCGGTTTCCACAGGCGAAGTCAACCGAAACAGCCGGCCATGTTGAAGCCTGAGCAGAGCTCCCGTCAGGTCCCGCCCCCGGCGCCCGGCCCACTGGGCCCCGCCTCCTCCCGGAGGTCCCTCCGGTGTTTCCTTCATTCGGCTAAATGGTTAGCGAGCATCAAGCACAAGCTGAACTGCGGACAGGCAGTGAGCAGACACACAGGGGCCCCGAACTCAAAACAGATAAACAAATACTCAGTCGTGTTCTTATATCCAAAGGCAACTGATAGGCTCATTTAGGCTCTGGCTTCCGGTGATAATGACTTATAGATGACAAGCCTCAAAAGGAAGAGCCCCTCTCATTGTCTGCGCTCCTGCCTGAAGCCTGCAGACTCAGCTTTGGTCCTCACTAATAATCATTGCCATTCACCATTGGTGATTAACTCAGTCATCACTGTGGAGGTTCCAAGGACTTCAGGAGCTGCATGTCAGGAACTAACGACAAGGGCCAAATATTATTTTTTATTATAATATTAACGGCCACAAATTTCAACACCTTTTATTGAATACTCTCATCTTTTACCACTGAGTTCTGATGCCATGTCTGTCATTTATATTTCCATATATTATTTGGGCTCTTTCTAGGCTCTCTTTCATTTCATTAGTTTATACATCTATCTCTGCACCAATACTACACTGTTTAACTTAACTTTTTATAATTATTTAAATCTGGTAGAACAAGTTTCCCACTTTGGTGCTTTGTTTTTATTTTTTTATATTTTTATTTTATTTTTTAATTTTATTTTTATTTTATTTATTTTTTTTTTTTTTGAGACGGAGTCTCGCCCTGTCGCCCGGGCTGGACTGCAGTGGCCAGATCTCAGCTCACTGCAAGCTCCGCCTCCCGGGTTTAAGCCATTCTCCTGCCTCAGCCTCCCAAGTAGCTGGGACTACAGGCGCCCGCCACCTCGCCCGGCTAGTTTTTTGTATTTTTTAGTAGAGACGGGGTTTCACCGTGTTAGCCAGGATGGTCTCGATTTCCTGACCTCGTGATCCGCCCGTCTCGACCTCCCAAAGTGCTGGGATTACAGGCTTGAGCCACCGCGCCCGGCCTAAGTTCTTTGTTTTTAAACATAGACTCTTCCTCATGAATTGTAACATTAGCTTCTTCAGTGTTGTAAAAAATCCTCTTGAATTTTTATTGGAATTGCATCGTTTATGGATTAATTTTGGGAGAATGGCATCTTTAGGATTCCATAACGATTATGTTGTTATTTTTAGTAATGTTGCTTTTAAAATTATGTTTTCTGAGTTGTTGTTGCTGGTATATAGGAATGCAATCTTTTTTTGTGTATCAATTCTGCATTCAGAAAACTTGTTGCACTCTTTTATTAACCTTGTCTATAGATTATAGACAAGGTTATATATATATAGGTCTATAACCTCCAAGAGAGGTAGCAAAGTGTGATAGTAAACAGCCAGACAGCCCCTTCTACTTTCTTTAACTTTATTCTGCTGCCCTTTATCTAACATCTTAAACTAAATACTTAGCTCATTAAGTAGTCTTTATTCCTTTTCAATGCCAGCATCTGAAAAAAATCAATGCCTCTCTAATTACTTGATCTAATGTGTTGAGGGACCCAATGCCACCACCATATTCAATAATGAGCTAGAAGGACTCACAGAACTTAGACAAGCTGTTCTATTCATGGTTATGGTTTATTACGATGAAAGGCTGTAGAATACATTCGGAAGAAAAAAAGGCACATAGGGCAGAGTCCAGGCAGAACCAGGCTCAGCTTCCAGTTATCCTCTCCCTGTGGAGTTATATGAACCGAACTTAATTCTCCCAGCAATGATGTGTGACAATATGGACAAAGAATTGTCAACCAGGGATGCTCACACAAACTTTTGTGCCCAAGATCAGCTACATAGGCATGAAGCCCCCACACTATTGACCCTAAATACTCAGTCTCCAACCCATTCCTCCCTACGGAAGTCAAACTCATACAATATGACCCACGGCTCCAGGCAAGCAAAACCAGGTGCTCACCATAAATTACATTTTTAACACAAACTGTGGCATTGCCCAAGGCTTGAGGTATACAAAGACACTCGTATCAGGCAGGATATTTCAAGAGCTAATAGTTGGTCAAGAGTCAGTCTTTTCTTGGAGGCATGCAATCCCATAGCTGGTGAGTCAACCCTTTACTATTCACTTATATATTTATGAGTTCAATTTGTAGTTGTATTGTTAATTTTATTTATTTTGAAGTCTTTTATAGATATACTTTATATATATTTTTTACCTTTTAAAAAATATAAATGATAGACCTATTATACACCTCCTACACATTGCTTTTGTCACTTGAAATTGTTCCATATTTGTTCAAAAAAAAGTTTTTTATTCTTTTGGATGACTGCATTTTATTTACCAATTTTCTATTGATAGATATTAGGATTTTTTGGTCCAATTTTTTGCTATTCAAAATGAGATTAATAACTCGTGTGTGTGTGTGTGTGTAATTTTACTTATGTTCTAATATGTTTGTAAGATATATTCCCAAAGTAAAATTATTGGATTAAATGATATGCTCAGATGCTATATTCATCTGTAATATTAATAGATCTTGCATTTCAGTAAACTGTTGCCCAGAAAGATTTCACCAACTTCTATTCACTAGCAACCTAAGAAAGTACCTGCTTCCCCATACTCTTGCCAACTGACTGTATTTTAAAATATTTTTATAATACCTGGTGTACTGGTGTTCTCCAGTACTATAATACTGGTATACTCCAGTACTACAGGAATAATATATTTGTAGCTTTTATTTTTATTCTATTCATCATGAGTAAGGTTGAGCATCTTTTCACGTTTGATTCCCTTTTTTTTTTTTTTTTTTTTTTGAGACAGAGTTTCTATCACCTAGGCTGGCGTGCAGTGAGGTGATCTTGGCTCACTGCAACCTCTGCCTCCCGGGTTTAAGCCATTCTCCTGCCTCAGCCTCCCAAGTAGCTGGGACTACAGGCCTGTGTGCCTAGCTAACTGTTGTATTTTTAGTAGAGACAGAGTTTTGCCATGTTGGTCAGGCTGCTCTCAAACTCCTCAGTCTCCCAAAGTGCTGGGATTACAGGCATGAGCCACCGCACCTGGGCTTGAGTCACTTTTCTTTCTTTTCAATGAACTGTTTTATATACTTTTGTCCATGTTTCTGTTGGCTTATTCATCTTTTCCTTATTGATCTGAAAGAGCTCTTTTACACTGGTGATGTTAGCTGTCTATATGCATTATGAATTGAAAATATTTTTCCCAATTTGTTGTCTAACTTTTTATTTGTTGTGGATTTTGCCACATATTTTTAAACAATTTAATTCCTCAGTCTTCTATTTTTAGGAAGTCTTTTGCTATATTATGCTTTTTAAAAACTGTAAAGTTATGAAAATTATTCTTAATGTTTCTTTGACTCATTTAATTGTTTTATTTTAAAATTTAAATCTTTTGGGCCTGGCACAATGGCTCACACCTGCAATCCTAATGCTTTGAGAGGTCGAGATTGGAGGATCACCTGATTCCAGTAGTTCAAGACCAGCCTAGGCAACATAGTGAGACCCAGTTTCTACCAAAAAAAAAAAAAAAAAAACCTAAGAATTCACCAGGTATGGTGATGCACACCTATAGTCCCAGCTACTCAGGAGTCTGAGGAGAAAGGATCACTTGAGTCCAGGAATTCAAGACTGTAGTGTGTCTCTGGACTCCAGCAGCCTGGATGACAAAGCAAGACCCTGTCTCTTTAAAAAAAAATCTTTTGTTCATCTGAAATATATCTTGGTGTAAGATATAAAGTAGAGCTAAACTAATTTTTGTTCCAAATGGCTGCTCATTTATCCCAACACCATTTGTTAAATTTTCTATTTATCACTAATTTGAAAAGCCACCTTTATCATTGTGTAAAGAGCCTCATGTATTAGGATCGATTTATAGACATTCAGTTCTGTTTCATTGATCAGTCTATTTAGTGACACCTTTTTTTTTTTTTTTTTTTTTTTTTTTGAGACAGAGTCTCGCTCTGTCACCCAGGCTGGAATACAGTGGTGCGATCTCAGCTCAAGTGATTCTCCTGCCTCAGCCTCCTGAGTAGCTGGGATTACAGACACGTGCCACCACACCCAGCTAATTTTTGTATTTTTAGTAGAGACGGGGTTTCACCGTAGTGTTCAGACTGGTCTCGAAATCCTGACCTCGTGATCCACCTGCCTCAGCCTCCCCAAGTGCTGGGATTACAGGCATGAGCCACCAGGCCCTGCCTTAATCACACTTTTTATGATGTGGAGAGGTAGGCAATAAAGGCCAGCGTTGACCTCTTTGAGGTGTAACATTTTGGTTGAGGTGTAACAAACATACAGAAAAGTGCACAAATCACAAGTATAAAGTTCAATGAGCATCACAGTGTGAATATACAGTACAGTATGTACTCAGTACTCGTAACCAGTACTCAGACCAAAGAGCAAAACATTACCAGTACCTAGAAGCCTCCTTCCAGTTACCGCCCTCCTGAGGCTAACCACTGCCTGACTGACTTCTGATTTCTAATAGGATAATTTATCATGCCAGTTTGGAAATTTAGGAGTTGAATTATTCAGTATACTCTTCTGTACCTTCTTTCACTCAATATTACACTCATGAGATTCATCCACTTTGATGCATATAGTTGTAGTTCCTTCAAACTCATTGCTGTAGAGTTTCCCACTGTATAAATGGAACACATTGGATTTATTCATTCTACTGTTAATGAACATTTGGGAATTATTGATTTTTTGCAATTAAGAATAGTGCTTGTTTGAACATTTATACATATCGTTTCATGAGCTTGTGTTCCTGTTTCTATTGGATGTAGAGTTAGGAGTGGAATTACTGGACCAGAGGGTATACATATGTTCAAACTAAATAACAAACATTTCTTCCAAAGTGATCGTGCCAGTGTCAGAGTTTCCAGTACTCTACATCCCGGCTCACACTTGGTATTTGTAGCAGAAGCTGTTGGTGGCCATCCATTTGCACTCAAGCTTCCCTATTTCAGTTCACACCTGCACCTTAAACTCTACCTGAGGGTTTCCCTGGCCATCAGAACCTTTTAGGTCCTCACTTAAAACAGGCCAGAAGGGAAGGGGATTAATAAGTCCTGAGCAGAGATCTCAACCAATGACTGATGTGCCGTGGTTTATGCATACCCTAGCTCCCCTGACCTTGGGACAGGAAGGCTCTGAAGCACATGCTCTACACTTGCTGTCAGAGCTCCCAGTGGGAGTAAGCTCCCGCTGGCACTGGTGATGACATGCTTGATAATATGGCCTGTATCTGTTGCCTTCCCCTCCCTGTCTGTTTTCCACTTCCCTACAGGTTGTTTAAATCCTTGTCTCACAGAGTCCACTTCTGTGGGAATCCAAACTAAAGACAATCTATTTTTCTTTATTTTGGCTGTGGTGGAGCCGGGAGTGATTAGAGAGAGAATATGTCTTAAAATGCTCCTAATGAGGGAAGGTGATAATGCAAGAACAGTTGAGAAAAACTGGCTTAGATATATGATTCATATCAAATTTTTTTGTGTGTATAGTGTAAGGGAGGGGTCCGGTTTCTTTATTTCTTTTCTATTTTGCATATGTTTATCCAATTGTAAAAGCACCATCTATTGGGAAGACTTTTTCCCCCTTGAACTAATTGCCTTAACACCATTTCACTAATAATAGACTATGTATATATATGGGCATATATATATATAATATATGTATAGTCTGGTCTCTGTTCTGTTGACTTCTTTTTCAATTATTATGCTAATACCATATGGATTACTATACCTCTATAGTAAATTTTTTTGAGGATCTCACTCTATCACCCAACAAACTTGAGTCTTCCAATCCATAAACATGGCATATTTTTTCATTTATATGCATTTATGATTTTTTAATAAATAGGTCTATTATTTGATGTTATTGCAAATGGTATTTTTATTTCATTTCTCAATTGTCTCTTGCTAGTATATAGAAATACAGTTGATATATATACATATATATGTTAAATTTTCTATTTATCACTAATTTGAAAAGCCACCTTTATCATCGTGTAAAGAGCCTCATGTATTAGGATCGATTTATAGACATTCAGTTCTGTTTCATTGATTAGTCTATTTAAGCACACTTTTTTTTTTTTTTTTTTTTTTTTGAGACGGAGTCTCGCTCTGTCGCCCGGGCTGGAGTGCAGTGGCCGGATCTCAGCTCACTGCAAGCTCCGCCTGCCGGGTTTACGCCATTCTCCTGCCGCAGCCTCCCGAGTAGCTGGGACTACAGGCGCCCGCCACCTCGCCTGGCTCGGTTTCTTTTTTTGTATTTTTTAGTGGAGACGGGGTTTCACCGTGTTAGCTAGGATGGTCTCGATCTCCTGACCTCGTGATCCGCCCGTCTCGGCCTCCCAAAGTGCTGGGATTACAGGCTTGAGCCACCGCGCCCGGCCCTTTTTTTTTTTTTTTTTGAGACAGAGTCTCACTCTGTCGCCCAGGCTGGAATACAGTGGTGCGATCTCAGCTCAAGTGATTCTCCTGCCTTTTTAGAAAAGGCAGAATTTCTACAGTAGAAAGGGGAATTTCTACAGTCCCCTTGCTTCGCAACAGAGGTGACCACTCTTCTGAAGGTTATTCTGGTTTCTATTCTGTTCTATTGGCTTCTTTGTCTACTATTATGCTAGTATCATATATATAGATTACTATACCTCTACAGTAAGACTTCTTTTTGAGACAGGATCTCAGTCTGTCACTCAGGCTGGAATGCAGTGGCACCATCTTGGGTCCCTGCAACCTCTGCTTCCTGGGCTCAAGCAAGTCTCTCACCTCAGCCTCCCTGGTAGCTGGGATTACACGCGCGCACCACCACACTGTGCTAATTTTTGTATTTTTAGTAGAGATGAGGTTTCAGTGTGTTGGCCAGGAGATCACCTGAACTCAAGTGATCTCCCTGCGTTGGCCTCCAAAAGTGCTGGGATCATAGGCGTGAGCCACTGTGCCCAGCCTTTAGTAAGTCTTAAATAAGGCTGGGCATGGTGGCTCATGCATGCGATCCCAGCACTTTGGGAGGCTGAGGCGGGTGGATCAGCTGAGATAAAGATAACAAGACAATCCTGGCCAATATGGTGAAACCCGTCTTCAACTCCTGGGCTCAAGCAATCTGCCCACCTCAGCCTCCAACAGTGCTGGGATTACAGGCATGAGCCCCTATGCCCTTGAACTTTCTTAAATCCTCATATGAAAGCATTATAATTTACTTGTTTTGTATGCTACCAGACTTTCTCCACTCTTTCATATTCAATATTCTTTTATAAGCATAATATACCTTATTATATTTATGCACGTGTATTTGTTTTTAACTGAACAATGTGCTTGTTATATTGCTTAAAGTTTTTTTAAAAAAACTAGTTTTAACACATAAATTATTTTTATTGTTGTGTATTATATGACAATGCTCATAATATTTAATCTTTAAACTTGGCTTTTATAAAAAAGTAAGTGTCACACTTAGATAAGCATGCGTAAGTAGAACACACATGAAGCTTATGTAGTAACTATATTTCTTTATTTTATTTTCCCTTTATTTTTACACATTCTTAAATACAAGTGCTTTGTTTCTGTAAGAGATATACTCAACATGGGAAGTACATCTAAGTTATGAAGCATAACAATTAAATAACGTCCATAAACCCATGACCTCATGCAGAATGAAACATTTCTAGTCCTGTGGAAGCTACAGGACTGCTGGAATTTCTACAGTCCCCTTGCTTCGCAACAGAGGTGACCACTCTTCTGAAGGTTATGTTCATAATCCCTGTGCTTTTCTTTATAGTCTGGATATGTATCTATGTATAGAGAGGGGAGATGTGGATGTAAATATAGATATATCTGAAAATATATTACTTTGTGATCGTTATTTTTAAGCTTTACAAAAATGGATGTCGTGCTGAAGTGGTATTTACCTTGAAGCACACTGTGATCGTGACATATTTTGATGTTCACTTCCCATGTTTAGGTTCCTGCTTCTCCACGCCGATGACATGGTGAGAGAATACGGGGGAGCTGAAGGCAAACAACATAAACTTATGTTTGAGAAGCACCTTTTACTCTATGAAATGAAGTGAGTGTAAGCAGTAAATGGAACAACAAGCTTTCAGAGTCACTGCAGGGCAAGAGCTGGGGAGGGAAGAGCTGGCTGGTCAGGGAGGATGCACTGGAGAGAAAAACCATCACTCAATTGGCCAGGACAGTCCAGGACATCAGGGAGACCACACAACACCCAGAGTGTCTCTTCTCCTCCAAATGACCGCAACACCTCTCCAGCAAGGGTACAGAACTGGGCTGAGGCTGAGTATTGCTGAGTTAATACCATTTAGAACATAGGCATGGGTAAGGATTTCATGACAAAAACGTCAAAAGCAATTGCAACCAAAGCAAAAATTGGTAAATGGGATCTAATTAAACCTAAGAGCGTCTGCATAGCAAAAGAAACTATCATCAGAGTGAACAGACAACCTACAGAATGGGAGACAATTTTTGCAATCTATCTGTCTGACAAAGGCCTAATATCCAGAATCTATAAGGAACTTAAGCAAATTTACAAGAAAAAACAAACAAACAACCCTATTAAAAAGTAGGCGAAGAGGCTGGGCGCGGTGGCTCACGCCTATAATCCTAGCACTTTGGGAGGCCGAGGCGGGCGGATTGCGAGGTCAGGAGATCGAGACCATCCTGGCTAACACGGTGAAACCTCATCTCTACTAAAAATACACAAAATTAGCCAGGCGTGGTGGCAGGTGCCTATAGTCCCAGCTACTCGGGAGGCTGAGGCAGGAGAATGGCGTGAACCAGGGAGGCGGAGCTTGCAGTGAGCGGAGATTGCACCACTGAACTCCAGCCTGGGTGACAGAATGAGACTCTGTCTCAAAAAAAAGAAAAAAAAAAAATAGGCAAAAAACGTGAACAGACACTTCTCAAAAGAAGGCATTCATGTGGCCAACAAACATATGAAAAAAAGCTTAATATCACTGATCTTTAGAGAAAAGCAAATCAAAACCACAATGAGATATCATCTCATGCCAGTCAGAATGGCAATTATTAGAAAGTTCAGAAACAACAGATACTGGCAAGGTTGCGGAGAAAAAGGAACACTTTTACACTGTTGATGGGAATGTAAATTAGTTCAACCATTGTGGAAGACAGTATGGCAATTCCTCAAAAATCTAGAGGCAGATATACCATTTGACACAGCAATCTCATTACTGGGTATATACCCAAAGGAATATAAATCACTCTGTTATAAATATACATGCACCTGTATGTTTATTGCAGCACTATTCACAATAACAAACACGTGGAATCAACCCGAATGCCTATCAATGATGGACTGGATAAAGACAATGTGGTACATATACACCATGGAATAGTATGCAGTCATAAAAAGGAATGAGATCATGTCCTTTGTAGGGACACAGATGGAGCTGGAAGCTGTTATCTTCAGCAAACTAACACAGGAACAGAAAACAAATCACCACATTTCTCACGTATAAGTGGTTGCTGAATGAGATCACGTGGACACGTGTAATGGAACAAAACACACTGAGGCCCATTGCAGGGAGGGCCTGATAGAGGGAGGGAGAGCATCAGGAAGAATAGCCAGTGGATGCTGGGCTTAATACCAAGGTGATGGGTTGATCTGTGCAGCAAACCACCATGGCACA
>NW_022326209.1:0-4671 GCF_002776525.5 Piliocolobus tephrosceles | reverse complement strand
TGTGTGTGTGAAGTCCTATTATTTATGCAAAGATTGGAAATCTAGAGGGTTTTTTTTTTGTTTGTTTCCAGTCTTTCTCTTAATTTCTGTGAATTTAACTCTGTTCTCATCTAACATCCATGTGTTTAATTTTATTCATCCCTAACACAGGGCGTATAATAATACACACCCAGTGAGTGCGTGAGATTCATTGAGAAGGACGTTTGCCATGACCCCATAAACCAGCCCAGACAGCTGACGGAGGCAACTTGAGGTGGGGAGAGAGAGAGAAGAAAAATTGAAGTCACAAAGAGCACTTTCTCTACAGGCAGAGTCAAGAAGAGCCAGAAAAATTTAAACTTCAAAAATTCTGGACTTGCTTTTAAAGGCCTTCTGTTTTTCATTTGCATAGTGATGAAGAAAAAATAATTTAGGTGTGTATATTTGAGTTCCATCTAGGGATTCTCACAGCCTCCCTATCCATGTCATCATCTGTATCCACATCACCTCTGTTTACATCCATACCCTTGTCTACACTTTAATCCACTTCCATATCTTCTCATCTTCCTCATTTCTGGATCATCCTGGTGGTACAAATAGGGTGGATGGAGGAGCACTGGGAGTAACATAAACGACGTTTGACGACTAGAACAAACTCAACGAGTACGAACTCCACCTGTCTTTGCAGTGTATTTTTGAAAAACTTTGTAAAGGGTTCAAGTCTAAATTGTTTTAGATATAACGTGAGCCAATGGAAGGAGCACAAGAGGTTTACATCAGAAGGTCTTGGTTCATAGAGTTCCTTGGAAAAGTGCTTGATTCTAGGACTGGGTCAGGGAAAATCTAATTGAGCATGAAAATCTTGTGATGTCACAAAATAAGGAAGGACTGAAAACAACAACAGCTACTCCCCAATGACAGGATCAAAAGGATACAAGAGCCCACCTAAAGGGTTTCCAATGGCCAAAGTTGGAACAATTTGACCAAGAAAATAATGATAGTATTTGATTCTAAACTAGTGGAATAAAATAAATATCCATCACTCCATACATATCAATATAAATAAATAAATGAATGAATAAATGCATAAATTAATGGGGGGAAGTGATACTTCTGTCTTTCAGGAGAATTGTAATTAATAAATGCAGGAGATATGAGGAAAATACAAAGTCATTGTTCAGTAGACAACACAATCATAATTGTTGCTGGCAAGATCTACTGGTAGTCTAAAATCACTGGGTGAAAGTTTGAGGTAAAACAGAGTATTAGCACAGGCTCAGTGTATCTCCTCCAAAATATCTATCAATCACAAAGGAAAACATAGCAGGTTTACAGTGGAGAGACCTGACAGATGCCATCTTTTTTTTTTTTTTTTTGAGACATAGTCTCTCGCCATTGCCCAGGCTGGCGTGCAGTGGCACCATTTTGCCTCACTAAAATCTCTGCCTCCTGGTTTCAAGTGATTCTTCTGCCTCAGCCTCCTGAGTAGCTGTGATTACAGGCATGCACCACCGCGTCCAGCTAATTATTTTGTATTTTTAATAGATTTTGGGTTTCACCATGTTGGTCAGGCTGGTCTTGAACTCCTGATCTCAGGTGATCCACCCACCCCAGCCTCCCAAAGTGCTGACCCTGACTCTTCAAAAGGGTCAGGGTCATGGAAGGCAGAGTGTGAGACAATCTCTCAGATTGGAGAAGACTGACAAGTGGTACCTAAATGCAATATGGGATTCTGAATCAGATCCAACAGAAAAAAAAAAAAAGGCACAAGGGAGAAAACTCATAAAATTCAAATTAGGTCTGTAATTTAATAGTATTGTACCAGTGTGAATTAAGTTAATTTTCTGGTTTTGGTCATTTAACTACAGCTGGGTAATTATTAACATTAGGGAAAGCTGGGTGAAGGTTAGACATAAACTCTCTGCACTATTTTTGTAATTTTTCCATAGTCTAACGGGTTATTTAAAATTTATAATTTTATTTTTGAAGACCTTGGTTCGAGTCTGAGCTCTAGCACTTATTACCTCTGTAACCTTTCTGGGGCTCAGTTTTCTTCCTAAACAGTGAGTTAGGATGGATGACCCTTCGGCCCCTTCTGGAGAGCTATGGAGAGGTTCTCTTACCCACAATGTTTGCTTTCCTTTACTTCAGCAAGCTCCACAGTCACTGAGCAGCAGTTGTGGAAACGGAGAATCTTGAAAATAGTCATGAAATTTTATTTGCAGGTATTAATAATTTATCTCTGAGGTTCAACTTTCCACCTAAAGGCAGAGTGATCCAGGACTGGAGAACTATTCCCAGCTTGTTGGGTGTTAGAAGCTGCTTTAACAGATATTATGCCAACAGGAAACTCATCTAAAAGTCTTGTTGAAGAGTATTTAGACTAGAAGAAAACACAAAAATACAATATCATCTACTAAAGAGTAGTGGAATTATGAGTGGTCATTTTGTTTCAAAGTTTCCTTAATCTTAACCTTGTCTTTTTAGAATTAAAAATATGTTTACCAAAAAAATGCTTGTACTTGGAATAGATAGATGTATTGTTGAAACTTACCAGCTCTCTAATCCTAGCAACCAGGAAGAATATCCCGAGAATGCTTTGGCAGTTAAAAAACAAATCAGCTTGGCAGTGATCACTTCCCTTGATACCCTCCCACACGCCCACATACACATTTCTCTTGACCACTACGGACATTCCAGCCTCTCTCCTTCCAACAGCATCTGCCTCCCTGTGAGAATTCTTTCTTGGGGCCTTCGTTCCTGCAGAAATACAGCATCTAATTAAAATAGAAATCTGAGTTCAGGGATGCAATACCTCAAACTAGGAGGGTTCTCCTTTTCATTATGCTATCTAATTTCAGCAAGATTTTCTTTAGTCTTTAAAATCAGAAGGTCTCTTCCTCTTGGCCATTCTGCCTTTTTCTCTTATTTGAAAATTCTACTCATCAAGCTTCTTCTTCAGCACAACAAAGTGTCTTTAATACTTTACCTCTCCTTGTACAGTATTTGTTACAGGACATTTAGTTAGTTTTTTTTTCTTTTTTTTCAAGTTTACTGGAAAATTTCTATGATCAAATCTTCAGAGAATTGAGCTGAGTGTAGTGGCTTGGGCCTGTAGTCCTAGCTAACTGGGAGGCTGGTACAGGAGGATTGCTTAAACCCAGGAATTCGAGGCTGCAGGGAGCTATGATCTACCACTGCATTTCACCCTGGGTGACAAAGTGAGACCTCATCTCCTAAAAAAAAAAAATTGTCCCAGCATGGTGGCTTATTCCTGCAATCTTAGTGCTTTGGGGAGCTGAGGTGGGAGGATCACTTAAGGCCAGGAGTTCAAGACCAGCCTGGTCAACATAGTGAGACCCTGTCTCTAAAAATATATAAAAAATAAAAATAAAAAATAAATATAGAGTAGAAAGAATCCAGACTGGGCGCGGTGTCTCATGCCTGTAATCCCAGCACTCTGGGAAGCCAAGGCAGGCAGATCACGAGGGCAGGAGATGGAGACCATCCTGACTAACACGGTGAAACCCCGTCTCTACGAAAAATGCAAAAGAAATTAGCCGGGAATGGTGGCGGGTGCCTGTAGTACCAGCTACTCAGGAGGCTGAGGCAGGAAAATAGTGTCAACCTGGGAGGTGGAGCTTGCAGTGAGCCGAGATCGCGCCACTGCACTCCAGCCTGAGCGACACAGCGAGACTCTGTCTCAAAAAAAAAAAAAAAAGAAAGAAAGAATCCAGAAAACTCTCTGAGAGCCCATTTAGAATGGTTTGCTTTCAGAAGAACTAGCAAGACCTTTTTATGGCCTCACCCTGTGAAGTGCTCATACTCACATGACTCAAGGAAAGTACACGCTCTCTGAATCATTCAGCATCATTACAGCAATAAGAGAATGACATGTGGGCAGTCATGGTGCTAAGTCATTGCCTGGGTATTGCACGACTTGTTTTAGTTGCCTGAAGCTCCACATAGTTGTTCAATGTCAGTCATTTTCTTGAAGGTTGCTCTTTTACCATCAGTTCCAGACTCTACCATGGAGTGGCTTTAATCGTTGCCTGGATTATTCCAGATAGCTGATGTTTCACCCCTTTGAGCACCAAAACAAAAATATTTTCAAAACTGTTCTCTATGGAATTTATCCTGTATTTATCCTTCCTCACATTTAAAATAGAGTATATTACATTTTATTTAACATTTCTGGAAGAATGCTATTATAAAATGCGATGCCCTTTGTCTAGAAAAATGTATAGCCATGTCTGATTCGTGTCTCAATTACTCTAGGCCCACACTCGTTTTTAATTCTTAGGTCATACTTTTAGTGGTTTTATTTTTCACCTTCACTGTCAAGGTATCGCCCTACTCACTATTACCAATGTGCCACATTGTACTTTTCAGCTACTTCTAATTTGATGTAGGCTTGAAAATAAAATATGTAAGATCATAAAATAACATGTAAAATAAGAGTCCTATAGGGAGGCATGTGTGATAACCTCTCTCATTAATAACATACATGAGCTTTGAGTATGATCCAGGAGAAGTGAAGGAAGCTAGAAAGAAAATAAAATGATTCACTGGACTTGATTCTTGAAACTGTCTTTTTTGAGCAGTCAAGTTACAAAGGCATAAGATCATATTATTCTTCGAGATATATTTCATACACAATAAAAAGCACAGCTCTTCAGTTTACAGTTTAAT
>NW_022326208.1:0-6735 GCF_002776525.5 Piliocolobus tephrosceles | reverse complement strand
AAAAAAAAAAAAAAGAATGTTCTCAGAAATATTTCTCAGATTGGACCCTTCCTTCCTGTCCAACCTCTTCCTTACTTAGGCTATTACAACAACCTTGTCATCTTGCCATCACAGATTGTTACTTTTCATTCTCTGCCATTCTAGACAGTCCTTTATATTGACCAAATTTAATTATATCTGTCTCTGGTGAATTGTTTTTACCAAACTTCTTTCATATAAAGCTCATTAAAATCCAGCTCTTGCTTACCTATCTAAGCTCAATACCTCCTGCTCCCACTCCTAACCTTGCTCCTTACCCTATATTCTACACACACTGGCTCTTTAACATTATGTTAATAGATTGTTTTCTTTTATGTGCCATATGAAGGTTGTCTTCTTTGGTCTTGGTCAAGTACTCATTTTTAAGACCCAGCCTAAATGTCGCTTGTCCCATTCTCTAACCATCTCCCTATAGCACAAGCAAAGTTAGTTGTTTCTTTTTGTGGGTTTTAAGAATCCTTTGTTCTTATTTCATATATAGCATTTATTTCATTTTATATTATTACTTGTTATATAGTTGGCAGCAGTATTTGCTGAGGAAGAGGAATGGTTCAGAGATGGCAATTGTGTTCTTTTATTTTGAAAATTTGGCCAACTAGGAACACCTTTAATGTCTTCTGATTTTGTTCTTAAAATTCAGCCAAAAGCTTAATCTATAAATGTATTTTCTGTAGGAGAAAATATGGAGAAGGCTTGTGCAACCAAGGAAGAAGTCAAAGAAGTCAGTATTGAAGATAAAGGTGTTGATGTAGATCCAGAAAAACTGGAAATGGAGAGT
The DNA here is from genome assembly GCF_002776525.5 of Piliocolobus tephrosceles. Lineage (NCBI taxonomy): Eukaryota > Metazoa > Chordata > Mammalia > Primates > Cercopithecidae > Piliocolobus > Piliocolobus tephrosceles. The sequence continues at coordinate 5,918 of NW_022326208.1, read as the reverse complement.
AAACATCATAGAAATTTGCTATTTCAAGATTGTGAAAAAGAGCAAGAGAACAAAACAAAAGATCCAACCCATGATGTTAAAACCCCCAATACAGAAACGAGGACCAGTTGCTTAATTAAATATAATGTGTCTAGTACGCCATACTTGCAAAGGTAAACTTTTAAAATGTACTATGATTTGTTTTCATGCTTGGGGATAATAAATATGGCATTTAAAAATCTTTGAGATAGCTTCAGATTACAGCTACCATGTATTAATATGGAAATGTTTTCAGGCCAGTCATGGTATCTCACGCCTGTAATATCAGCGCTTTGGGAGGCCGAGGCAGACAGATCACTTGAGCCCAGGAGTTCAAGACTATCCTGGGCAACATGGCAAATCCCCATCTCTACAAAAAAATACAAAAAAATTGGCTGGGCAAGGTGGTGTGTGCCTGTAGGCCCAGCTACCTGGGAGGCTGAGGTGGGAGGATCACTTGATCCCAGGAGGCAGAGGTTGCAGTGAGCCAGGATCACACCACTGCACTCCAGCCTGGATGACAGAGCAAGACCCTGTCTCAGAACAAAAAAGAAAACAGAAAAGTTTTTAAACAACTAGAATGTCATGAGAACATTTCACCTCTTAAATACTGTATTTACTTTCCCTAACTATTGCCATTTTGAAAAAGAAAACTTTTTTTTTGATTTTACTTGAATCTGTGTGGGGTTTTTTTTTTTTTTTTTTTTTGAGATGGAGTCTCGCTCTGTCGCCCAGGCTGGAGTGCAGTGGCCGGATCTCAGCTCACTGCACGCTCCGCCTCCCGGGTTCCCGCCATTCTCCTGCCTCAGCCTCCCGAGTAGCTGGAACTACAGGCGCCCGCCACCTCGCCCGGCTAGTTTTTTGTATTTTTAGTAGAGACGGGGTTTCACCATGTTAGCCAGGATGGTCTCGATCTCCTGACTTCGTGATCCGCCCGTCTCGGCCTCCCAAAGTGCGAATCTGTGTGTTATTAATAAGAGTAGGTTTTGGCATTCAGGAATTAGCCAGTTCTACAGATACTCAGGTATCTACTGTGTACAAGTTGTAATGACAAATTGAGAAAAGGGTAAGTTTCTCACCTCAGTGAGCTTATAGTACCTCTCTAAAAGACAATTACATGCTTTTACATGGTTATACAAGCTATATAGTATGGTACATATCATGAAAGTACAGAGTAAAAATGTTAACATGTTTTTGAACTCTGGGAATGTTGTTTTAATTTTCAGTGTGAAAAAGAAGGTGCAGTTTGATGAAACAAATTCCGCATTTAAAGAGCTGAAGTTTTTAACACCAGTGAGACGTTCTCGACGTCTTCAAGAGAAAACTTCTAAATTGCCAGATATGTTAAAAGATCATTATCCTTGTGTGTCTTCATTGGAACAGCTAACGGAGTTGGGAAGAGAAACCGATGCTTTTGTATGCCGCCCTAATGCAGCACTGTGCCGAGTGTACTATGAGGCTGATACACCATAACAGAAATAAAGCTCTGATAGGGAACGGGGTTTTTATTATGTGTGGGGTATTTTGTTTTGAGTAGCTTTATATTGCCCTTAGGTCTGGAGTTGGCCTTGTACCTATGTATCCTAAGTATTCACGGCAGTGAACTCCTTTATTAACATTCATGTTATGGCAAGAGTTGTCCTGTTCTGCATTGGAAAGCTAATCCTACCTTGTCAATCTCAACCGACTATTTTTTTTCTTTCAGATAGGTAAATTTTGTCAGCTAGTTTACTATGTTCCTTGAATATAAACAGTTTATAATACTACCCTGTTTGCTTTACTAAGTATAAGTACAGTAATGATGCATCACTAGCAAATGAGGTATTCTAGGTAAAATGTGTATGTTTGCCTTGACATGTTTTTAAAAGTGATGATGTACCTCTGCCTTTAAACAGAATGCTATTTTTTTTTTTCTTTTGGCCTTTCTTGGATTAATCAAAAATTGTATAGAATGACTCACTTGGAGTACTAAGACACAGGAGGTTTAGCTTGCTTTACCAAATTCATGTTACCCAGACTTGTGTTCTCTTGTGTCCCTTGGACTGCATGTTGATTGATGAAAAGTGTCTGTACTGTCACTTTTTGTCAGTAGTAGTCTGTGGTCTCGTGGCCTCTTTAGATTATAATTGGGGTCACCAAGAAGGATACTTAATTAAATATCCCATTTCTAAGAGAAGATACTTTGTGTGAGAAAGGAAAGATGCCAGATTTAGTGGTTTAACTTCTGTAACTTCACTTGATAGATTTTAAGCAATTAGAATGGACTTAGGGAAAGAATATATCATACTGAATAAATGTCATTCTAGTTTAGACAGCTTTCTAAAATACCTGATACTAATACTTGTTTTGTTCCCTATAACATAAAAACTTCACTGTTAAGTCATGTCCCCTGAAACATGATAGTTACATACACAGTTTTCTCTCCACACATAAATAACACTACTAAAGTTGTTTTGTAAGGTTCCAAACTAATAATTATATGGCACATATCTGTCAACTCTGCAGTTTCAATTAAGTGACTTTTTAATTGTAAAAGATTAGTTTAAAAACTGTATGAATGTGGTTGAAGATCACATGCTTAGTCGTTTTTATGTTCATTCCATTTGTATATCTCTTTTTCTATTTATTGACTTCTCATGTTCTAGAGAGTAGGACTTTTATTCTGTGTACTGATATATATACAATTAAAATATCTGTATAATGCTGTTTTAATGAAGTTTATTTCAACAAATATTTTATGAAATGCAGATTAACCACAGTGAATGAATTTTAGCTTTCCTTTTGAAATATGAAATACATTGTAAGATTCGACTTGAGGTTTTTGACACCGAAGTACATGCTTAATGGTATATTTTCAAAAATCATCAGTCTACTTATATAAACTTTACCTAATTTTTTTCACTTTAACAAAAACATAACTATGCCTTTTTTCATACTTTGACCCAAAATATGCCATTTTGAAATAAAGTTCAAGCTTTGATACACTCTCAGCTTTTTAATATCCATAGCGTATAATTCATTTGTCCATATAGCATAGCTTGAAATGCCTTTGTAAAGAGAACTCAAGATAGAACTTTTACCTGAGGGGAAAATCTGTCTCTAAATAGTCCTAGTTCTAACATTCAACCAGAGGTCTTACTCCTTTTCTGATGCTTAAGGACAGCTATGTTATCTCTTCCCTAGGTTTGTTCCAAGCTAAATGATGTGATACTGTGCATAAGCATCCAGTAGAGACATAACAGGGACTCCTCTTAAGGGCCTACTTGGATCTTCCCATGCATAGTAATAAAGGAAAAATCTTGAGTCTCTTCAAGGGAAATTCCAGGTACCTAGCTAGCCTCGTAACAGTGAATTGAGCAGCCTGGAATAAGGAAAAAAGGTTTGGTTCCCTACAGAAATGAAAGATAACATCTTGACATTTGAATGTTTTAGAAACACAGATCCATACCAGATGAAAATGCCAACCACTGTCACGTGGACCTCAGATAAGGGGAAACAGGACTAACTCTAACCACGATTCTTTGTTCTAAATTTCTTCCTGAGGGGCCTAGAGAGAATCATGCCCACAGGCCAAACCTTAACATTCCTTTCTGCTGACCCCAGGTTTTTAGACAAAGCCCTATTTTATCCATTGCAAAGCTCTGAATCTACCTATGACTTGTAAGCCCCTGCTTCGAGGTAACCACCTTTTTGGGCCAAACCAATTATAACCTCCATGTATTGATTTATGATTTTGTCTGTAACTTCCACTTTCCTAAAAGGTACCCCTGCCATTAAAAACCCTGTCTTCCAGCTGGGCACAGTGGCTCACGCCTGTAATCCCAACACTTTGGGAGGCCGAGGCAGGTGGGCTGAGGCAGGAGAGGCTCTTGAGTAGCTGAGATTACAGGTGCCCACCACCATGCCCAGCTAATTTTTGTATTTTTAGTGGAGGTGGGGTTTTGTCATGTTGGCCAGGCTGGTCTTGAACTCCTGACCTCAGGTGATCCGCCCACCTTGGCCTCCCAAAGTGCTGGGACTACAGACGTGAGACATCGCGCCCAGCCTAAAAAAAATTTTTTTTTGGAGGGGATACCAAATTTCTTTATTTGAAGGAATGGTACAAATCAAAGAACTTAAGTGGACGTTTTGGTACAACTTACAGAAAAGGTAAAGGATACCCCAACATGCATGCACTGCCTTGGTGACCAAGGAAGTCACCCCATGGCTATGGGGAAATTAGCCTGAGGCTTAGCTTTCATTATCACTGTATCCAGGGGTGTGCTTGTCAAAGAGATACTCTGCCAAGCGAGACTCGGGTGCTCCTATCTTGCGCAAGTTGGTCACGTGGTCACCTAATTTTTTTGATGGCTTTCACCTGCTCATTCAGGTAATGTGTCTCAATGAAGTCACACAAATGGGGGTCATTTTTATCAGTGGCCAGTTTGTGCAGTTGCAGTAGTGACTGATTCACATTTTTTTCCAAATGTAATGCACACTCCGTCGCATTCAGCCCGCTCTCCCACCCCAGTCTTCACAGTCTGGTTTCTTGATATCCTGAAGGAAGATTCCGCCATCTAGTTGTTCTGCAGCTTCATCAGTTTCTCGGCATGTTCCCTCTCCTCATGAGATTGGTGAAGAAAGTATTTGGCAAAGTTCTTCAAGGCCACGTCATCGCGGTCGAAGTAGCAAGACATGGACAGGTAAATGTTGGAGGCGCAGAGCTCCAGGCTGATCTGGCGGTTGATGGCGACCTCTGAGTCTTGGTGTTAGCTCCTGCGCACCTGCGAGACGGACGCGGTCGTCATGGCAGAGGCTAAGGACAGGCGGTGGCAGTGGCGGTGGCGGCGGCGGCGGTGGCTGCACGGCGCAGGGGCGGCGGCGGGGGCCTTTGGGCGGTCCAAGGGCGCGGTGAGGTGACGGAGGCCTGGCTATGGGCGGCCGGCCGGGATGGGGGACGAGGGCTGGGTTCCGTCCAAGCACTGTTGAAGCAGGAAACCCCGACGACTCTCGGCGAAGAACGTCTGGCCTAAAACATTTTTAAACAAGCAAGGAAGGATTCAGTTTACCACTCATAAATTTATCTGAAACTAATCCTGAAGGTTTTATTCCAGTGGGGGGAAAAAAATCTAGCCAGGCATGGTGTCATATACCTATAGCTCCAACTACTCAGTAGGGTGAGGCAGGAGAGTCACTTGAGCCTAGGAGTTCAAGGCTTGTGTACACTGTGATCATGCCTGTGAATAGCTCCTATACTCCAGCCTGGTAACATAGCAAGACCCTGTCTCTGAAAGAAAAAAAAAGTAAGTCTGAGATGTTAAGAAAAGGGTTAGCCACGGGAGGAGGATTTGCTCCTAGTGTTGTTGGATCTAAAACCTCCCCCACGCCATTTTTGCCCTTCCTTGGGGATCTAGATGGTTCATGCCCACAGCTGCCCTGCCCTGCTGATGGTTCTCTGGTCATTCCAGCTGCGGCAGTCTCTCACTGCCTGCCTCTTCTCAGGATGCCACCTCTGCTGTCACTGTGGGTGGGTGGACGTGGTGTCCCCCCATCCTGCTGCTACTGCTGTTGCCAGTTTCTTCCTCAACTGCTGCCAAAACACATCATGTGTCTTTTTATTACTATAAATTAATTGATAAAATTTCAAATGTATGAACTTAAAAGTTCACTATTTAGCTCACAATGATATAATTACAAGTAATTAAAATTTTACTTTTTGTGAGTTTTATACCATAGAACCACTTTAAAAATAATTTTTCCTTAATAATAAAGTAATATATGCTCATTATAGAACATTTGAAAACAAAATTGCTCCATTCCTGTTCATCAGCTTGGGGTACAAAAGGAAATCTCATTTGGTCAATATTAAATTAGATGGTTATATAGCCTGGGCACGGTGGTTGATGCCTATAATCCCAGCA
>NW_022326207.1:0-6735 GCF_002776525.5 Piliocolobus tephrosceles | reverse complement strand
TGCTGGGATTATAGGCATCAACCACCGTGCCCAGGCTATATAACCATCTAATTTAATATTGACCAAATGAGATTTCCTTTTGTACCCCAAGCTGATGAACAGGAATGGAGCAATTTTGTTTTCAAATGTTCTATAATGAGCATATATTACTTTATTATTAAGGAAAAATTATTTTTAAAGTGGTTCTATGGTATAAAACTCACAAAAAGTAAAATTTTAATTACTTGTAATTATATCATTGTGAGCTAAATAGTGAACTTTTAAGTTCATACATTTGAAATTTTATCAATTAATTTATAGTAATAAAAAGACACATGATGTGTTTTGGCAGCAGTTGAGGAAGAAACTGGCAACAGCAGTAGCAGCAGGATGGGGGGACACCACGTCCACCCACCCACAGTGACAGCAGAGGTGGCATCCTGAGAAGAGGCAGGCAGTGAGAGACTGCCGCAGCTGGAATGACCAGAGAACCATCAGCAGGGCAGGGCAGCTGTGGGCATGAACCATCTAGATCCCCAAGGAAGGGCAAAAATGGCGTGGGGGAGGTTTTAGATCCAACAACACTAGGAGCAAATCCTCCTCCCGTGGCTAACCCTTTTCTTAACATCTCAGACTTACTTTTTTTTTCTTTCAGAGACAGGGTCTTGCTATGTTACCAGGCTGGAGTATAGGAGCTATTCACAGGCATGATCACAGTGTACACAAGCCTTGAACTCCTAGGCTCAAGTGACTCTCCTGCCTCACCCTACTGAGTAGTTGGAGCTATAGGTATATGACACCATGCCTGGCTAGATTTTTTTCCCCCCACTGGAATAAAACCTTCAGGATTAGTTTCAGATAAATTTATGAGTGGTAAACTGAATCCTTCCTTGCTTGTTTAAAAATGTTTTAGGCCAGACGTTCTTCGCCGAGAGTCGTCGGGGTTTCCTGCTTCAACAGTGCTTGGACGGAACCCAGCCCTCGTCCCCCATCCCGGCCGGCCGCCCATAGCCAGGCCTCCGTCACCTCACCGCGCCCTTGGACCGCCCAAAGGCCCCCGCCGCCGCCCCTGCGCCGTGCAGCCACCGCCGCCGCCGCCACCGCCACTGCCACCGCCTGTCCTTAGCCTCTGCCATGACGACCGCGTCCGTCTCGCAGGTGCGCAGGAGCTAACACCAAGACTCAGAGGTCGCCATCAACCGCCAGATCAGCCTGGAGCTCTGCGCCTCCAACATTTACCTGTCCATGTCTTGCTACTTCGACCGCGATGACGTGGCCTTGAAGAACTTTGCCAAATACTTTCTTCACCAATCTCATGAGGAGAGGGAACATGCCGAGAAACTGATGAAGCTGCAGAACAACTAGATGGCGGAATCTTCCTTCAGGATATCAAGAAACCAGACTGTGAAGACTGGGGTGGGAGAGCGGGCTGAATGCGACGGAGTGTGCATTACATTTGGAAAAAAATGTGAATCAGTCACTACTGCAACTGCACAAACTGGCCACTGATAAAAATGACCCCCATTTGTGTGACTTCATTGAGACACATTACCTGAATGAGCAGGTGAAAGCCATCAAAAAAATTAGGTGACCACGTGACCAACTTGCGCAAGATAGGAGCACCCGAGTCTCGCTTGGCAGAGTATCTCTTTGACAAGCACACCCCTGGATACAGTGATAATGAAAGCTAAGCCTCAGGCTAATTTCCCCATAGCCATGGGGTGACTTCCTTGGTCACCAAGGCAGTGCATGCATGTTGGGGTATCCTTTACCTTTTCTGTAAGTTGTACCAAAACGTCCACTTAAGTTCTTTGATTTGTACCATTCCTTCAAATAAAGAAATTTGGTATCCCCTCCAAAAAAAAATTTTTTTTAGGCTGGGCGCGATGTCTCACGTCTGTAGTCCCAGCACTTTGGGAGGCCAAGGTGGGCGGATCACCTGAGGTCAGGAGTTCAAGACCAGCCTGGCCAACATGACAAAACCCCACCTCCACTAAAAATACAAAAATTAGCTGGGCATGGTGGTGGGCACCTGTAATCTCAGCTACTCAAGAGCCTCTCCTGCCTCAGCCCACCTGCCTCGGCCTCCCAAAGTGTTGGGATTACAGGCGTGAGCCACTGTGCCCAGCTGGAAGACAGGGTTTTTAATGGCAGGGGTACCTTTTAGGAAAGTGGAAGTTACAGACAAAATCATAAATCAATACATGGAGGTTATAATTGGTTTGGCCCAAAAAGGTGGTTACCTCGAAGCAGGGGCTTACAAGTCATAGGTAGATTCAGAGCTTTGCAATGGATAAAATAGGGCTTTGTCTAAAAACCTGGGGTCAGCAGAAAGGAATGTTAAGGTTTGGCCTGTGGGCATGATTCTCTCTAGGCCCCTCAGGAAGAAATTCAGAACAAAGAATCGTGGTTAGAGTTAGTCCTGTTTCCCCTTATCTGAGGTCCACGTGACAGTGGTTGGCATTTTCATCTGGTATGGATCTGTGTTTCTAAAACATTCAAATGTCAAGATGTTATCTTTCATTTCTGTAGGGAACCAAACCTTTTTTCCTTATTCCAGGCTGCTCAATTCACTGTTACGAGGCTAGCTAGGTACCTGGAATTTCCCTTGAAGAGACTCAAGATTTTTCCTTTATTACTATGCATGGGAAGATCCAAGTAGGCCCTTAAGAGGAGTCCCTGTTATGTCTCTACTGGATGCTTATGCACAGTATCACATCATTTAGCTTGGAACAAACCTAGGGAAGAGATAACATAGCTGTCCTTAAGCATCAGAAAAGGAGTAAGACCTCTGGTTGAATGTTAGAACTAGGACTATTTAGAGACAGATTTTCCCCTCAGGTAAAAGTTCTATCTTGAGTTCTCTTTACAAAGGCATTTCAAGCTATGCTATATGGACAAATGAATTATACGCTATGGATATTAAAAAGCTGAGAGTGTATCAAAGCTTGAACTTTATTTCAAAATGGCATATTTTGGGTCAAAGTATGAAAAAAGGCATAGTTATGTTTTTGTTAAAGTGAAAAAAATTAGGTAAAGTTTATATAAGTAGACTGATGATTTTTGAAAATATACCATTAAGCATGTACTTCGGTGTCAAAAACCTCAAGTCGAATCTTACAATGTATTTCATATTTCAAAAGGAAAGCTAAAATTCATTCACTGTGGTTAATCTGCATTTCATAAAATATTTGTTGAAATAAACTTCATTAAAACAGCATTATACAGATATTTTAATTGTATATATATCAGTACACAGAATAAAAGTCCTACTCTCTAGAACATGAGAAGTCAATAAATAGAAAAAGAGATATACAAATGGAATGAACATAAAAACGACTAAGCATGTGATCTTCAACCACATTCATACAGTTTTTAAACTAATCTTTTACAATTAAAAAGTCACTTAATTGAAACTGCAGAGTTGACAGATATGTGCCATATAATTATTAGTTTGGAACCTTACAAAACAACTTTAGTAGTGTTATTTATGTGTGGAGAGAAAACTGTGTATGTAACTATCATGTTTCAGGGGACATGACTTAACAGTGAAGTTTTTATGTTATAGGGAACAAAACAAGTATTAGTATCAGGTATTTTAGAAAGCTGTCTAAACTAGAATGACATTTATTCAGTATGATATATTCTTTCCCTAAGTCCATTCTAATTGCTTAAAATCTATCAAGTGAAGTTACAGAAGTTAAACCACTAAATCTGGCATCTTTCCTTTCTCACACAAAGTATCTTCTCTTAGAAATGGGATATTTAATTAAGTATCCTTCTTGGTGACCCCAATTATAATCTAAAGAGGCCACGAGACCACAGACTACTACTGACAAAAAGTGACAGTACAGACACTTTTCATCAATCAACATGCAGTCCAAGGGACACAAGAGAACACAAGTCTGGGTAACATGAATTTGGTAAAGCAAGCTAAACCTCCTGTGTCTTAGTACTCCAAGTGAGTCATTCTATACAATTTTTGATTAATCCAAGAAAGGCCAAAAGAAAAAAAAAAATAGCATTCTGTTTAAAGGCAGAGGTACATCATCACTTTTAAAAACATGTCAAGGCAAACATACACATTTTACCTAGAATACCTCATTTGCTAGTGATGCATCATTACTGTACTTATACTTAGTAAAGCAAACAGGGTAGTATTATAAACTGTTTATATTCAAGGAACATAGTAAACTAGCTGACAAAATTTACCTATCTGAAAGAAAAAAAATAGTCGGTTGAGATTGACAAGGTAGGATTAGCTTTCCAATGCAGAACAGGACAACTCTTGCCATAACATGAATGTTAATAAAGGAGTTCACTGCCGTGAATACTTAGGATACATAGGTACAAGGCCAACTCCAGACCTAAGGGCAATATAAAGCTACTCAAAACAAAATACCCCACACATAATAAAAACCCCGTTCCCTATCAGAGCTTTATTTCTGTTATGGTGTATCAGCCTCATAGTACACTCGGCACAGTGCTGCATTAGGGCGGCATACAAAAGCATCGGTTTCTCTTCCCAACTCCGTTAGCTGTTCCAATGAAGACACACAAGGATAATGATCTTTTAACATATCTGGCAATTTAGAAGTTTTCTCTTGAAGACGTCGAGAACGTCTCACTGGTGTTAAAAACTTCAGCTCTTTAAATGCGGAATTTGTTTCATCAAACTGCACCTTCTTTTTCACACTGAAAATTAAAACAACATTCCCAGAGTTCAAAAACATGTTAACATTTTTACTCTGTACTTTCATGATATGTACCATACTATATAGCTTGTATAACCATGTAAAAGCATGTAATTGTCTTTTAGAGAGGTACTATAAGCTCACTGAGGTGAGAAACTTACCCTTTTCTCAATTTGTCATTACAACTTGTACACAGTAGATACCTGAGTATCTGTAGAACTGGCTAATTCCTGAATGCCAAAACCTACTCTTATTAATAACACACAGATTCGCACTTTGGGAGGCCGAGACGGGCGGATCACGAAGTCAGGAGATCGAGACCATCCTGGCTAACATGGTGAAACCCCGTCTCTACTAAAAATACAAAAAACTAGCCGGGCGAGGTGGCGGGCGCCTGTAGTTCCAGCTACTCGGGAGGCTGAGGCAGGAGAATGGCGGGAACCCGGGAGGCGGAGCGTGCAGTGAGCTGAGATCCGGCCACTGCACTCCAGCCTGGGCGACAGAGCGAGACTCCATCTCAAAAAAAAAAAAAAAAAAAAACCCCACACAGATTCAAGTAAAATCAAAAAAAAAGTTTTCTTTTTCAAAATGGCAATAGTTAGGGAAAGTAAATACAGTATTTAAGAGGTGAAATGTTCTCATGACATTCTAGTTGTTTAAAAACTTTTCTGTTTTCTTTTTTGTTCTGAGACAGGGTCTTGCTCTGTCATCCAGGCTGGAGTGCAGTGGTGTGATCCTGGCTCACTGCAACCTCTGCCTCCTGGGATCAAGTGATCCTCCCACCTCAGCCTCCCAGGTAGCTGGGCCTACAGGCACACACCACCTTGCCCAGCCAATTTTTTTGTATTTTTTTGTAGAGATGGGGATTTGCCATGTTGCCCAGGATAGTCTTGAACTCCTGGGCTCAAGTGATCTGTCTGCCTCGGCCTCCCAAAGCGCTGATATTACAGGCGTGAGATACCATGACTGGCCTGAAAACATTTCCATATTAATACATGGTAGCTGTAATCTGAAGCTATCTCAAAGATTTTTAAATGCCATATTTATTATCCCCAAGCATGAAAACAAATCATAGTACATTTTAAAAGTTTACCTTTGCAAGTATGGCGTACTAGACACATTATATTTAATTAAGCAACTGGTCCTCGTTTCTGTATTGGGGGTTTTAACATCATGGGTTGGATCTTTTGTTTTGTTCTCTTGCTCTTTTTCACAATCTTGAAATAGCAAATTTCTATGATGTTTACTCTCCATTTCCAGTTTTTCTGGATCTACATCAACACCTTTATCTTCAATACTGACTTCTTTGACTTCTTCCTTGGTTGCACAAGCCTTCTCCATATTTTCTCCTACAGAAAATACATTTATAGATTAAGCTTTTGGCTGAATTTTAAGAACAAAATCAGAAGACATTAAAGGTGTTCCTAGTTGGCCAAATTTTCAAAATAAAAGAACACAATTGCCATCTCTGAACCATTCCTCTTCCTCAGCAAATACTGCTGCCAACTATATAACAAGTAATAATATAAAATGAAATAAATGCTATATATGAAATAAGAACAAAGGATTCTTAAAACCCACAAAAAGAAACAACTAACTTTGCTTGTGCTATAGGGAGATGGTTAGAGAATGGGACAAGCGACATTTAGGCTGGGTCTTAAAAATGAGTACTTGACCAAGACCAAAGAAGACAACCTTCATATGGCACATAAAAGAAAACAATCTATTAACATAATGTTAAAGAGCCAGTGTGTGTAGAATATAGGGTAAGGAGCAAGGTTAGGAGTGGGAGCAGGAGGTATTGAGCTTAGATAGGTAAGCAAGAGCTGGATTTTAATGAGCTTTATATGAAAGAAGTTTGGTAAAAACAATTCACCAGAGACAGATATAATTAAATTTGGTCAATATAAAGGACTGTCTAGAATGGCAGAGAATGAAAAGTAACAATCTGTGATGGCAAGATGACAAGGTTGTTGTAATAGCCTAAGTAAGGAAGAGGTTGGACAGGAAGGAAGGGTCCAATCTGAGAAATATTTCTGAGAACATTCTTTTTTTTTTTTTT
>NW_022326206.1:0-6765 GCF_002776525.5 Piliocolobus tephrosceles | reverse complement strand
AAAAAAAAAAAAAAGAATGTTCTCAGAAATATTTCTCAGATTGGACCTTTCCTTCCTGTCCGACCTCTTCCTTACTTAGGCTATTACAACAACCTTGTCATCTTGCCATCACAGATTGTTACTTTTCATTCTCTACCATTCTAGACAGTCCTTTACATTGACCAAATTTAATTATATCTGTCTCTGGTGAATTGTTTTTACCAAACTTCTTTCATATAAAGCTCATTAAAATCTAGTTCTTGCTTACCTATCTAAGCTCAATACCTCCTGCTCCCACTCCTAACCTTGCTCCTTACCCTATATTCTACACACACTGGCTCTTTAACGTTATGTTAATAGATTGTTTTCTTTTATGTGCCATATGAAGGTTGTCTTCCTTGGTCTCGGTCAAGTACTCATTTTTAAGACCCAGCCTAAATGTCGCTTGTCCCATTCCCTAACCGTCTCCCTATAGCACAAGCAAAGTTAGTTGTTTCTTTTTGTGGGTTTTAAGAATCCTTTGTTCTTATTTCATATATAGCATTTATTTCATTTTATATTATTACTTGTTATATAGTTGGCAGCAGTATTTGCTGAGGAAGAGGAATGGTTCAGAGATGGCAATTGTGTTCTTTTATTTTGAAAATTTGGCCAACTAGGAACACCTTTAATGTCTTCTGATTTTGTTCTTAAAATTCAGCCAAAAGCTTAATCTATAAATGTATTTTCTGTAGGAGAAAATATGGAGAAGGCTTGTGCAACCAAGGAAGAAGTCAAAGAAGTCAGTATTGAAGATAAAGGTGTTGATGTAGATCCAGAAAAACTGGAAATGGAGAGTAAACATCATAGAAATTTGCTATTTCAAGATTGTGAAAAAGAGCAAGAGAACAAAACAAAAGATCCAACCCATGATGTTAAAACCCCCAATACAGAAACGAGGACCAGTTGCTTAATTAAATATAATGTGTCTAGTACGCCATACTTGCAAAGGTAAACTTTTAAAATGTACTATGATTTGTTTTCATGCTTGGGGATAATAAATATGGCATTTAAAAATCTTTGAGATAGCTTCAGATTACAGCTACCATGTATTAATATGGAAATGTTTTCAGGCCAGTCATGGTATCTCACGCCTGTAATATCAGCGCTTTGGGAGGCCGAGGCAGACAGATCACTTGAGCCCAGGAGTTCAAGACTATCCTGGGCAACATGGCAAATCCCCATCTCTACAAAAAAATACAAAAAAATTGGCTGGGCAAGGTGGTGTGTGCCTGTAGGCCCAGCTACCTGGGAGGCTGAGGTGGGAGGATCACTTGATCCCAGGAGGCAGAGGTTGCAGTGAGCCAGGATCACACCACTGCACTCCAGCCTGGATGACAGAGCAAGACCCTGTCTCAGAACAAAAAAGAAAACAGAAAAGTTTTTAAACAACTAGAATGTCATGAGAACATTTCACCTCTTAAATACTGTATTTACTTTCCCTAACTATTGCCATTTTGAAAAAGAAAACTTTTTTTTTGATTTTACTTGAATCTGTGTGGGGTTTTTTTTTTTTTTTTTTTTTGAGATGGAGTCTCGCTCTGTCGCCCAGGCTGGAGTGCAGTGGCCGGATCTCAGCTCACTGCACGCTCCGCCTCCCGGGTTCCCGCCATTCTCCTGCCTCAGCCTCCCGAGTAGCTGGAACTACAGGCGCCCGCCACCTCGCCCGGCTAGTTTTTTGTATTTTTAGTAGAGACGGGGTTTCACCATGTTAGCCAGGATGGTCTCGATCTCCTGACTTCGTGATCCGCCCGTCTCGGCCTCCCAAAGTGCGAATCTGTGTGTTATTAATAAGAGTAGGTTTTGGCATTCAGGAATTAGCCAGTTCTACAGATACTCAGGTATCTACTGTGTACAAGTTGTAATGACAAATTGAGAAAAGGGTAAGTTTCTCACCTCAGTGAGCTTATAGTACCTCTCTAAAAGACAATTACATGCTTTTACATGGTTATACAAGCTATATAGTATGGTACATATCATGAAAGTACAGAGTAAAAATGTTAACATGTTTTTGAACTCTGGGAATGTTGTTTTAATTTTCAGTGTGAAAAAGAAGGTGCAGTTTGATGAAACAAATTCCGCATTTAAAGAGCTGAAGTTTTTAACACCAGTGAGACGTTCTCGACGTCTTCAAGAGAAAACTTCTAAATTGCCAGATATGTTAAAAGATCATTATCCTTGTGTGTCTTCATTGGAACAGCTAACGGAGTTGGGAAGAGAAACCGATGCTTTTGTATGCCGCCCTAATGCAGCACTGTGCCGAGTGTACTATGAGGCTGATACACCATAACAGAAATAAAGCTCTGATAGGGAACGGGGTTTTTATTATGTGTGGGGTATTTTGTTTTGAGTAGCTTTATATTGCCCTTAGGTCTGGAGTTGGCCTTGTACCTATGTATCCTAAGTATTCACGGCAGTGAACTCCTTTATTAACATTCATGTTATGGCAAGAGTTGTCCTGTTCTGCATTGGAAAGCTAATCCTACCTTGTCAATCTCAACCGACTATTTTTTTTCTTTCAGATAGGTAAATTTTGTCAGCTAGTTTACTATGTTCCTTGAATATAAACAGTTTATAATACTACCCTGTTTGCTTTACTAAGTATAAGTACAGTAATGATGCATCACTAGCAAATGAGGTATTCTAGGTAAAATGTGTATGTTTGCCTTGACATGTTTTTAAAAGTGATGATGTACCTCTGCCTTTAAACAGAATGCTATTTTTTTTTTTCTTTTGGCCTTTCTTGGATTAATCAAAAATTGTATAGAATGACTCACTTGGAGTACTAAGACACAGGAGGTTTAGCTTGCTTTACCAAATTCATGTTACCCAGACTTGTGTTCTCTTGTGTCCCTTGGACTGCATGTTGATTGATGAAAAGTGTCTGTACTGTCACTTTTTGTCAGTAGTAGTCTGTGGTCTCGTGGCCTCTTTAGATTATAATTGGGGTCACCAAGAAGGATACTTAATTAAATATCCCATTTCTAAGAGAAGATACTTTGTGTGAGAAAGGAAAGATGCCAGATTTAGTGGTTTAACTTCTGTAACTTCACTTGATAGATTTTAAGCAATTAGAATGGACTTAGGGAAAGAATATATCATACTGAATAAATGTCATTCTAGTTTAGACAGCTTTCTAAAATACCTGATACTAATACTTGTTTTGTTCCCTATAACATAAAAACTTCACTGTTAAGTCATGTCCCCTGAAACATGATAGTTACATACACAGTTTTCTCTCCACACATAAATAACACTACTAAAGTTGTTTTGTAAGGTTCCAAACTAATAATTATATGGCACATATCTATCAACTCTACAATTTCAATTAAGTGACTTTTCAGTTGTGAAAGATTAGTTTAAAAATTATATGAATGTGAAGATCACATGCTTAGTCATTTTTATGTTCATTCCATTTGTATATCTCTTTTTCTATGTATTGATTTCTCACGTTGTAGAGAGTAGGACTTTTAGTCTGTGTACCTGATACATATACAATTAAAATATCTGTATAATTATGTTTTAATGAAGTTTATTTCAACAGATATTTTATGAAATGCAGTTTAACCACAGTGAATGAATTTTAGCTTTCCTTTTGAAATACATTGTAAGATTTGACTTGAGGTTTTTGACACTGAAATACATGCTTAATGGTATATTTTCAAAAATCATCAGTCTACTTAAATAAACTTTACCTAATTTTTTTCACTTTAACCAAAATATAACTATGCCCTTTTTTATACTTTCACCCAAAATATGCCATTTTGAAATAAAGTTCAAGCTTTGATACACTCTCAGCTTTTTAATATCCATACCATATATTTCATTTGTCTGTATAGCATAGCTTGAAATGCCTTTATAAAGAGAACTCAAGATAGAACTTTTATGTTTGGACAAGTTTTTGAGAGTGTTTTTTTTCCTCCTTTACCTGAGGGGAAAATCTGTCTCTAAATAATCCTAGTTCTAACATTCAACCAGAGGTCTAACTCCTTTGCTGATGTTTCAGGACAGCTATGTTATCTCCCTGCTAGGTTTATTCCAAGCTAAATGATGTGATACTGTGCATAAGCATCCAGTAGAGACATAACAGGGACCCCTCTTAAGGGCCTACTTGGATCTTCCCATGCATAGTAATAAAGGAAAAATCTTGAGTCTCTTCAAGGGAAATTCCAGGTACCTAGCTAGCCTCGTAACAGTGAATTGAGCAGCCTGGAATAAGGAAAAAAGGTTTGGTTCCCTACAGAAATGAAAGATAACATCTTGACATTTGAATGTTTTAGAAACACAGATCCATACCAGATGAAAATGCCAACCACTGTCACGTGGACCTCAGATAAGGGGAAACAGGACTAACTCTAACCACGATTCTTTGTTCTAAATTTCTTCCTGAGGGGCCTAGAGAGAATCATGCCCACAGGCCAAACCTTAACATTCCTTTCTGCTGACCCCAGGTTTTTAGACAAAGCCCTATTTTATCCATTGCAAAGCTCTGAATCTACCTATGACTTGTAAGCCCCTGCTTCGAGGTAACCACCTTTTTGGGCCAAACCAATTATAACCTCCATGTATTGATTTATGATTTTGTCTGTAACTTCCACTTTCCTAAAAGGTACCCCTGCCATTAAAAACCCTGTCTTCCAGCTGGGCACAGTGGCTCACGCCTGTAATCCCAACACTTTGGGAGGCCGAGGCAGGTGGGCTGAGGCAGGAGAGGCTCTTGAGTAGCTGAGATTACAGGTGCCCACCACCATGCCCAGCTAATTTTTGTATTTTTAGTGGAGGTGGGGTTTTGTCATGTTGGCCAGGCTGGTCTTGAACTCCTGACCTCAGGTGATCCGCCCACCTTGGCCTCCCAAAGTGCTGGGACTACAGACGTGAGACATCGCGCCCAGCCTAAAAAAAATTTTTTTTTGGAGGGGATACCAAATTTCTTTATTTGAAGGAATGGTACAAATCAAAGAACTTAAGTGGACGTTTTGGTACAACTTACAGAAAAGGTAAAGGATACCCCAACATGCATGCACTGCCTTGGTGACCAAGGAAGTCACCCCATGGCTATGGGGAAATTAGCCTGAGGCTTAGCTTTCATTATCACTGTATCCAGGGGTGTGCTTGTCAAAGAGATACTCTGCCAAGCGAGACTCGGGTGCTCCTATCTTGCGCAAGTTGGTCACGTGGTCACCTAATTTTTTTGATGGCTTTCACCTGCTCATTCAGGTAATGTGTCTCAATGAAGTCACACAAATGGGGGTCATTTTTATCAGTGGCCAGTTTGTGCAGTTGCAGTAGTGACTGATTCACATTTTTTTCCAAATGTAATGCACACTCCGTCGCATTCAGCCCGCTCTCCCACCCCAGTCTTCACAGTCTGGTTTCTTGATATCCTGAAGGAAGATTCCGCCATCTAGTTGTTCTGCAGCTTCATCAGTTTCTCGGCATGTTCCCTCTCCTCATGAGATTGGTGAAGAAAGTATTTGGCAAAGTTCTTCAAGGCCACGTCATCGCGGTCGAAGTAGCAAGACATGGACAGGTAAATGTTGGAGGCGCAGAGCTCCAGGCTGATCTGGCGGTTGATGGCGACCTCTGAGTCTTGGTGTTAGCTCCTGCGCACCTGCGAGACGGACGCGGTCGTCATGGCAGAGGCTAAGGACAGGCGGTGGCAGTGGCGGTGGCGGCGGCGGCGGTGGCTGCACGGCGCAGGGGCGGCGGCGGGGGCCTTTGGGCGGTCCAAGGGCGCGGTGAGGTGACGGAGGCCTGGCTATGGGCGGCCGGCCGGGATGGGGGACGAGGGCTGGGTTCCGTCCAAGCACTGTTGAAGCAGGAAACCCCGACGACTCTCGGCGAAGAACGTCTGGCCTAAAACATTTTTAAACAAGCAAGGAAGGATTCAGTTTACCACTCATAAATTTATCTGAAACTAATCCTGAAGGTTTTATTCCAGTGGGGGGAAAAAAATCTAGCCAGGCATGGTGTCATATACCTATAGCTCCAACTACTCAGTAGGGTGAGGCAGGAGAGTCACTTGAGCCTAGGAGTTCAAGGCTTGTGTACACTGTGATCATGCCTGTGAATAGCTCCTATACTCCAGCCTGGTAACATAGCAAGACCCTGTCTCTGAAAGAAAAAAAAAGTAAGTCTGAGATGTTAAGAAAAGGGTTAGCCACGGGAGGAGGATTTGCTCCTAGTGTTGTTGGATCTAAAACCTCCCCCACGCCATTTTTGCCCTTCCTTGGGGATCTAGATGGTTCATGCCCACAGCTGCCCTGCCCTGCTGATGGTTCTCTGGTCATTCCAGCTGCGGCAGTCTCTCACTGCCTGCCTCTTCTCAGGATGCCACCTCTGCTGTCACTGTGGGTGGGTGGACGTGGTGTCCCCCCATCCTGCTGCTACTGCTGTTGCCAGTTTCTTCCTCAACTGCTGCCAAAACACATCATGTGTCTTTTTATTACTATAAATTAATTGATAAAAGTTCAAATGTATGAACTTAAAAGTTCACTATTTAGCTCACAATTACATAATTACAAGTAATTAAAATTTTACTTTTTGTGAGTTTTATACCATAGAACCACGTTAAAATAATTTTTCCTTAATAATAAAGTAATATATGCTCATTATAGAACATTTGAAAACAAAATTGCTCCATTCCTGTTCATCAGCTTGGGGTACAAAAGGAAATCTCATTTGGTCAATATTAAATTAGATGGTTATATAGCCTGGGCACGGTGGTTGATGCCTATAATCCCAGCA
>NW_022326205.1:0-6765 GCF_002776525.5 Piliocolobus tephrosceles | reverse complement strand
TGCTGGGATTATAGGCATCAACCACCGTGCCCAGGCTATATAACCATCTAATTTAATATTGACCAAATGAGATTTCCTTTTGTACCCCAAGCTGATGAACAGGAATGGAGCAATTTTGTTTTCAAATGTTCTATAATGAGCATATATTACTTTATTATTAAGGAAAAATTATTTTAACGTGGTTCTATGGTATAAAACTCACAAAAAGTAAAATTTTAATTACTTGTAATTATGTAATTGTGAGCTAAATAGTGAACTTTTAAGTTCATACATTTGAACTTTTATCAATTAATTTATAGTAATAAAAAGACACATGATGTGTTTTGGCAGCAGTTGAGGAAGAAACTGGCAACAGCAGTAGCAGCAGGATGGGGGGACACCACGTCCACCCACCCACAGTGACAGCAGAGGTGGCATCCTGAGAAGAGGCAGGCAGTGAGAGACTGCCGCAGCTGGAATGACCAGAGAACCATCAGCAGGGCAGGGCAGCTGTGGGCATGAACCATCTAGATCCCCAAGGAAGGGCAAAAATGGCGTGGGGGAGGTTTTAGATCCAACAACACTAGGAGCAAATCCTCCTCCCGTGGCTAACCCTTTTCTTAACATCTCAGACTTACTTTTTTTTTCTTTCAGAGACAGGGTCTTGCTATGTTACCAGGCTGGAGTATAGGAGCTATTCACAGGCATGATCACAGTGTACACAAGCCTTGAACTCCTAGGCTCAAGTGACTCTCCTGCCTCACCCTACTGAGTAGTTGGAGCTATAGGTATATGACACCATGCCTGGCTAGATTTTTTTCCCCCCACTGGAATAAAACCTTCAGGATTAGTTTCAGATAAATTTATGAGTGGTAAACTGAATCCTTCCTTGCTTGTTTAAAAATGTTTTAGGCCAGACGTTCTTCGCCGAGAGTCGTCGGGGTTTCCTGCTTCAACAGTGCTTGGACGGAACCCAGCCCTCGTCCCCCATCCCGGCCGGCCGCCCATAGCCAGGCCTCCGTCACCTCACCGCGCCCTTGGACCGCCCAAAGGCCCCCGCCGCCGCCCCTGCGCCGTGCAGCCACCGCCGCCGCCGCCACCGCCACTGCCACCGCCTGTCCTTAGCCTCTGCCATGACGACCGCGTCCGTCTCGCAGGTGCGCAGGAGCTAACACCAAGACTCAGAGGTCGCCATCAACCGCCAGATCAGCCTGGAGCTCTGCGCCTCCAACATTTACCTGTCCATGTCTTGCTACTTCGACCGCGATGACGTGGCCTTGAAGAACTTTGCCAAATACTTTCTTCACCAATCTCATGAGGAGAGGGAACATGCCGAGAAACTGATGAAGCTGCAGAACAACTAGATGGCGGAATCTTCCTTCAGGATATCAAGAAACCAGACTGTGAAGACTGGGGTGGGAGAGCGGGCTGAATGCGACGGAGTGTGCATTACATTTGGAAAAAAATGTGAATCAGTCACTACTGCAACTGCACAAACTGGCCACTGATAAAAATGACCCCCATTTGTGTGACTTCATTGAGACACATTACCTGAATGAGCAGGTGAAAGCCATCAAAAAAATTAGGTGACCACGTGACCAACTTGCGCAAGATAGGAGCACCCGAGTCTCGCTTGGCAGAGTATCTCTTTGACAAGCACACCCCTGGATACAGTGATAATGAAAGCTAAGCCTCAGGCTAATTTCCCCATAGCCATGGGGTGACTTCCTTGGTCACCAAGGCAGTGCATGCATGTTGGGGTATCCTTTACCTTTTCTGTAAGTTGTACCAAAACGTCCACTTAAGTTCTTTGATTTGTACCATTCCTTCAAATAAAGAAATTTGGTATCCCCTCCAAAAAAAAATTTTTTTTAGGCTGGGCGCGATGTCTCACGTCTGTAGTCCCAGCACTTTGGGAGGCCAAGGTGGGCGGATCACCTGAGGTCAGGAGTTCAAGACCAGCCTGGCCAACATGACAAAACCCCACCTCCACTAAAAATACAAAAATTAGCTGGGCATGGTGGTGGGCACCTGTAATCTCAGCTACTCAAGAGCCTCTCCTGCCTCAGCCCACCTGCCTCGGCCTCCCAAAGTGTTGGGATTACAGGCGTGAGCCACTGTGCCCAGCTGGAAGACAGGGTTTTTAATGGCAGGGGTACCTTTTAGGAAAGTGGAAGTTACAGACAAAATCATAAATCAATACATGGAGGTTATAATTGGTTTGGCCCAAAAAGGTGGTTACCTCGAAGCAGGGGCTTACAAGTCATAGGTAGATTCAGAGCTTTGCAATGGATAAAATAGGGCTTTGTCTAAAAACCTGGGGTCAGCAGAAAGGAATGTTAAGGTTTGGCCTGTGGGCATGATTCTCTCTAGGCCCCTCAGGAAGAAATTCAGAACAAAGAATCGTGGTTAGAGTTAGTCCTGTTTCCCCTTATCTGAGGTCCACGTGACAGTGGTTGGCATTTTCATCTGGTATGGATCTGTGTTTCTAAAACATTCAAATGTCAAGATGTTATCTTTCATTTCTGTAGGGAACCAAACCTTTTTTCCTTATTCCAGGCTGCTCAATTCACTGTTACGAGGCTAGCTAGGTACCTGGAATTTCCCTTGAAGAGACTCAAGATTTTTCCTTTATTACTATGCATGGGAAGATCCAAGTAGGCCCTTAAGAGGGGTCCCTGTTATGTCTCTACTGGATGCTTATGCACAGTATCACATCATTTAGCTTGGAATAAACCTAGCAGGGAGATAACATAGCTGTCCTGAAACATCAGCAAAGGAGTTAGACCTCTGGTTGAATGTTAGAACTAGGATTATTTAGAGACAGATTTTCCCCTCAGGTAAAGGAGGAAAAAAAACACTCTCAAAAACTTGTCCAAACATAAAAGTTCTATCTTGAGTTCTCTTTATAAAGGCATTTCAAGCTATGCTATACAGACAAATGAAATATATGGTATGGATATTAAAAAGCTGAGAGTGTATCAAAGCTTGAACTTTATTTCAAAATGGCATATTTTGGGTGAAAGTATAAAAAAGGGCATAGTTATATTTTGGTTAAAGTGAAAAAAATTAGGTAAAGTTTATTTAAGTAGACTGATGATTTTTGAAAATATACCATTAAGCATGTATTTCAGTGTCAAAAACCTCAAGTCAAATCTTACAATGTATTTCAAAAGGAAAGCTAAAATTCATTCACTGTGGTTAAACTGCATTTCATAAAATATCTGTTGAAATAAACTTCATTAAAACATAATTATACAGATATTTTAATTGTATATGTATCAGGTACACAGACTAAAAGTCCTACTCTCTACAACGTGAGAAATCAATACATAGAAAAAGAGATATACAAATGGAATGAACATAAAAATGACTAAGCATGTGATCTTCACATTCATATAATTTTTAAACTAATCTTTCACAACTGAAAAGTCACTTAATTGAAATTGTAGAGTTGATAGATATGTGCCATATAATTATTAGTTTGGAACCTTACAAAACAACTTTAGTAGTGTTATTTATGTGTGGAGAGAAAACTGTGTATGTAACTATCATGTTTCAGGGGACATGACTTAACAGTGAAGTTTTTATGTTATAGGGAACAAAACAAGTATTAGTATCAGGTATTTTAGAAAGCTGTCTAAACTAGAATGACATTTATTCAGTATGATATATTCTTTCCCTAAGTCCATTCTAATTGCTTAAAATCTATCAAGTGAAGTTACAGAAGTTAAACCACTAAATCTGGCATCTTTCCTTTCTCACACAAAGTATCTTCTCTTAGAAATGGGATATTTAATTAAGTATCCTTCTTGGTGACCCCAATTATAATCTAAAGAGGCCACGAGACCACAGACTACTACTGACAAAAAGTGACAGTACAGACACTTTTCATCAATCAACATGCAGTCCAAGGGACACAAGAGAACACAAGTCTGGGTAACATGAATTTGGTAAAGCAAGCTAAACCTCCTGTGTCTTAGTACTCCAAGTGAGTCATTCTATACAATTTTTGATTAATCCAAGAAAGGCCAAAAGAAAAAAAAAAATAGCATTCTGTTTAAAGGCAGAGGTACATCATCACTTTTAAAAACATGTCAAGGCAAACATACACATTTTACCTAGAATACCTCATTTGCTAGTGATGCATCATTACTGTACTTATACTTAGTAAAGCAAACAGGGTAGTATTATAAACTGTTTATATTCAAGGAACATAGTAAACTAGCTGACAAAATTTACCTATCTGAAAGAAAAAAAATAGTCGGTTGAGATTGACAAGGTAGGATTAGCTTTCCAATGCAGAACAGGACAACTCTTGCCATAACATGAATGTTAATAAAGGAGTTCACTGCCGTGAATACTTAGGATACATAGGTACAAGGCCAACTCCAGACCTAAGGGCAATATAAAGCTACTCAAAACAAAATACCCCACACATAATAAAAACCCCGTTCCCTATCAGAGCTTTATTTCTGTTATGGTGTATCAGCCTCATAGTACACTCGGCACAGTGCTGCATTAGGGCGGCATACAAAAGCATCGGTTTCTCTTCCCAACTCCGTTAGCTGTTCCAATGAAGACACACAAGGATAATGATCTTTTAACATATCTGGCAATTTAGAAGTTTTCTCTTGAAGACGTCGAGAACGTCTCACTGGTGTTAAAAACTTCAGCTCTTTAAATGCGGAATTTGTTTCATCAAACTGCACCTTCTTTTTCACACTGAAAATTAAAACAACATTCCCAGAGTTCAAAAACATGTTAACATTTTTACTCTGTACTTTCATGATATGTACCATACTATATAGCTTGTATAACCATGTAAAAGCATGTAATTGTCTTTTAGAGAGGTACTATAAGCTCACTGAGGTGAGAAACTTACCCTTTTCTCAATTTGTCATTACAACTTGTACACAGTAGATACCTGAGTATCTGTAGAACTGGCTAATTCCTGAATGCCAAAACCTACTCTTATTAATAACACACAGATTCGCACTTTGGGAGGCCGAGACGGGCGGATCACGAAGTCAGGAGATCGAGACCATCCTGGCTAACATGGTGAAACCCCGTCTCTACTAAAAATACAAAAAACTAGCCGGGCGAGGTGGCGGGCGCCTGTAGTTCCAGCTACTCGGGAGGCTGAGGCAGGAGAATGGCGGGAACCCGGGAGGCGGAGCGTGCAGTGAGCTGAGATCCGGCCACTGCACTCCAGCCTGGGCGACAGAGCGAGACTCCATCTCAAAAAAAAAAAAAAAAAAAAACCCCACACAGATTCAAGTAAAATCAAAAAAAAAGTTTTCTTTTTCAAAATGGCAATAGTTAGGGAAAGTAAATACAGTATTTAAGAGGTGAAATGTTCTCATGACATTCTAGTTGTTTAAAAACTTTTCTGTTTTCTTTTTTGTTCTGAGACAGGGTCTTGCTCTGTCATCCAGGCTGGAGTGCAGTGGTGTGATCCTGGCTCACTGCAACCTCTGCCTCCTGGGATCAAGTGATCCTCCCACCTCAGCCTCCCAGGTAGCTGGGCCTACAGGCACACACCACCTTGCCCAGCCAATTTTTTTGTATTTTTTTGTAGAGATGGGGATTTGCCATGTTGCCCAGGATAGTCTTGAACTCCTGGGCTCAAGTGATCTGTCTGCCTCGGCCTCCCAAAGCGCTGATATTACAGGCGTGAGATACCATGACTGGCCTGAAAACATTTCCATATTAATACATGGTAGCTGTAATCTGAAGCTATCTCAAAGATTTTTAAATGCCATATTTATTATCCCCAAGCATGAAAACAAATCATAGTACATTTTAAAAGTTTACCTTTGCAAGTATGGCGTACTAGACACATTATATTTAATTAAGCAACTGGTCCTCGTTTCTGTATTGGGGGTTTTAACATCATGGGTTGGATCTTTTGTTTTGTTCTCTTGCTCTTTTTCACAATCTTGAAATAGCAAATTTCTATGATGTTTACTCTCCATTTCCAGTTTTTCTGGATCTACATCAACACCTTTATCTTCAATACTGACTTCTTTGACTTCTTCCTTGGTTGCACAAGCCTTCTCCATATTTTCTCCTACAGAAAATACATTTATAGATTAAGCTTTTGGCTGAATTTTAAGAACAAAATCAGAAGACATTAAAGGTGTTCCTAGTTGGCCAAATTTTCAAAATAAAAGAACACAATTGCCATCTCTGAACCATTCCTCTTCCTCAGCAAATACTGCTGCCAACTATATAACAAGTAATAATATAAAATGAAATAAATGCTATATATGAAATAAGAACAAAGGATTCTTAAAACCCACAAAAAGAAACAACTAACTTTGCTTGTGCTATAGGGAGACGGTTAGGGAATGGGACAAGCGACATTTAGGCTGGGTCTTAAAAATGAGTACTTGACCGAGACCAAGGAAGACAACCTTCATATGGCACATAAAAGAAAACAATCTATTAACATAACGTTAAAGAGCCAGTGTGTGTAGAATATAGGGTAAGGAGCAAGGTTAGGAGTGGGAGCAGGAGGTATTGAGCTTAGATAGGTAAGCAAGAACTAGATTTTAATGAGCTTTATATGAAAGAAGTTTGGTAAAAACAATTCACCAGAGACAGATATAATTAAATTTGGTCAATGTAAAGGACTGTCTAGAATGGTAGAGAATGAAAAGTAACAATCTGTGATGGCAAGATGACAAGGTTGTTGTAATAGCCTAAGTAAGGAAGAGGTCGGACAGGAAGGAAAGGTCCAATCTGAGAAATATTTCTGAGAACATTCTTTTTTTTTTTTTT
>NW_022326204.1:0-6161 GCF_002776525.5 Piliocolobus tephrosceles | reverse complement strand
ATCATTAAACATTGGTAATGCTTCCATCTCTTGGCTATTGTGAATAATGCTGCTATGAACATGGCTGTACAAATATTTCTTTGAGATCCTGCTTTCAGTTCTTTTGGTTATATGCCCAGAAGTAGAATTACTGGATCATATGGTTATTTCTATTCTTAGTTTTGTTGAGGCTGTTTTTCATAGCACAACACCATGGTACATTCCCACCAACAGTGTACAAGATGGTGTACTCTGTCGCCCAGGCTGGAGTGCAGTGGCGTGATCTTGGCTCACTGCAACCTCCACCTCCTGGGTTCAAGAGATCCTCCTGATTCAGCCTCCCGATTAGTTGGGACTACAGGCACGTGCCACCACGCCCGGCTACTTTTTTGTATTTTTAATAGAGACGGGGTTTCACCATGTTAGCCAGGATGGTCTCGATCTCCTGACGTCATGATCCACCTTCCTCAGCCTCCCAAAATGCTAGGATTACAGGCGTGAGCCACCACGCCCAGCCTCATTGTGTTTTTGGTTTGTATTTCCCTAATCATTAGTGAAGTGCTTGTGGGCATGTGTATATCTTCTTTGGGGCAATGTCTTTTCAGATCTTTTGCTCATTAAAAAAAATTGAGTTGTTTTTAATTGAGCTGTAGGAGTTCATTGTATGTTTGCATATTAACCCCTTGTCAGATGTTTGATTTACAGATATTTTTTCTCATTCTCTGCATTGCCTTTTAACTCTGTTGATTGTGTTTTTTCGTGCACAGATCAAGTCAGATTTTAACATTATATATTAGCTTCTCTAATTTGATATTTGAATACTTTTTCTCATACTGATCAACTTGGTTTCTAATAATATCAAAATATTTACTTTGTCCTAAAAATACACAAAATAGTCACAAAATCAAAGTACTATATTTACTACTAAAAATAAGATACAGTATGAAGTTCAATATGTCTTTGAAATTCTTTTTGTCCTTAGAATATAGAGTGGTAAGATGTATATCTTATACAGTATTCAAAATTCATTCAAAATTCTTGTCTCTGTGTGGCTATATTACCAATTCAATACAGAGTTTGGGTAATTCATTTCAGTCTGTTTTTAACTTTAGTGTTTGCTTGGTTTTTATTTTATTTTCTTTTTTTTTGACATGGAGTCTCCCACTGTCACCCGGGCTGGAGTGCAACGGCGTGATATCCGCTCACTTCAACCTCTGCCTCCCGAGTTCAAGAGATTCTTCTGCCTCAGTCTCCCGAGTAGCTAGGATTACAGGCATGTGCCGCCATGCCCAGCTAATTTTTTGTATTTTTAGTAGAGATGGGGTTTCACTATGTTGGCCAGGCTGGTCTCGAACTCCTGATCTTGTGATCTACCTGCCTCGGCCTCCCAAAGCGCTGGGATTACAGGCGTGAGCCACCGTGCCTGGCATTGGTTTTTCTTTAAATGTGTAAAATAGTTACATGGATTAAAAAGAAAATGTCTATAAAAAGATATATTCAGAAAAGTTTTTTGCTTCCATTCCTATCTCGTTTACCCCATTCCCCAAACTCCTACCCCAGAGGTTGTTTATTTGACCTTCCAGTATATATTTATGCAAATTTAAGCTATATATTTATATGTTTATATTTATATTCTTATTTCCTCCCATTCCTTACACAAAATATAACAATACTGGAACCTTGAAGCACTTTACTTTAAATGCATGAATCTTAAACTCTCTTTCTACTTAAAAAAATCTGCAAATAAGGGTCATAATAACCTCATGAACTTAAGATATTGTTTGTTCTAAACAGTAAATTATGAATACCTATTTAAAAATAAGATGGCAATGAAGGATATTCATTGTATCATCATGGACATGTATTACTATCTTACGTTTGTTGTTCTTATTCTCCTTCCCTGTCTACGGTATATTTATACAGCTGCCGGAGAGAATGGATTTACAAGCCTATATTCCCATAGTACTTGGCTCATAAACGAGTTTCCCATTCATCTCATTGTTTTACAGTTATTTATATATCTTTTCCCCCAATAGTGTGTGAGCTCTGAGAGCAGGGAGCATATATCCTATTCTTTTTTGTATGTCAAGCCGCATGCTACAGGGGAAAGTTCATTGTCTTTGGAATCTTGGCTCTATCACTTCCCAGCTGCATGAGTCTGTGCATGTTACTTCACCACTGTGGACTTCAGTTTTCTCATTTACAAAAAAGTAATATCCTCTTGCAGGACTCTTGATAACAGTAAATGAGACCGTGTAAGTAAAGGGCCCCATGAGTGGCCCACCATCCTCTGAGCTTCCAATGCTATGGGGCCAATATTTTGTTTGTTCCTAGATTCAACTTCCCTTTCTATTGTGACATTAGCTCTTTCGATAAATTCTACATACGTATTTGTTTATTGTCTGTATCCCAACCAGTCAAAACCACCATGATATGCCTGTACTTGCTCTATTGAGAATAGATGTTCTTTCTTTCCATTTTATAGCAAAGATGGAGTTAGTGTAGGGGGTGAGTTGGTAACACCTGTTTCACAACTCTAGGGAGCAACATTCTCACAGACCAGGGTGAAAGATGGCCCCTGAGAGACTGTGCAACTTGACAGCCTGGCTTTCTATCCTCCAACCTACACACCTATCTGTTTCTAAGCCGTTTTTTACTACTTTTTCTTTACCTCTTCTACCTGTGCTTAGGAACTCATGCTTTCCCTTTAGCATCAAGCTTCTTGGAGATGTTATTTACTCCATTGCTCCCCTTTTATTAGCAATTTTCTTCCTCTTTTC
This sequence comes from Piliocolobus tephrosceles, assembly GCF_002776525.5. Taxonomy (NCBI): domain Eukaryota; kingdom Metazoa; phylum Chordata; class Mammalia; order Primates; family Cercopithecidae; genus Piliocolobus; species Piliocolobus tephrosceles. The sequence goes on along the minus strand of NW_022326204.1, from coordinate 3,402 downwards.
CATTCACTCTTCAATTAATTGCAGTCTAGCTTTTGGTTTCCCTGGCTTGAAACACATTCCAGAAAAATCAGTTTAATTTGGACTTGCTCACTGAAACCTTTCATCACTCTATTACATTGGATTCATACCTCTTCCAACCCCAATTCCATATCATCCTCCTTACCTGATTTAGTTTTCTTCAGAGCACTTATTCAATACATTAAATCTTCACCTATTTATTTGCTTATTGTCTGTGTTCCCTGCTAGAATGTAATCCTAGAGGGCAGGGATTTTCTTTTCTTTTTTTTTTTTTTTGAGACAGAGTCTCGCTCTGTCGCCCAGGCTGGAGTGCAGTGGCATGATCTAGGCTCACTGCAAGCTCCGCCTCCCGGGTTCGCGCCATTCTCCTGCCTCAGCCTCCTGAGTAGCTGGGACTACAGGCGCCCACCACCACGCCCGGCTAATTTTTTGTATTTTTAGTAAAGACGTGGTTTCACCAAGTTAGCCAGCATGGTCTCGATCTCTTGAACTCGTGATCTGCCTACCTCGGCCTCCCAAAGTGCTGGGATTTGGATTACAGGCGTGAGCCACTGTGCCTAGCTGGAATTTTAATTTCTTATTTTGTTCACTGCTTTATCCCCAGTGCCTTGAATAGGAGATGCACCTAATGGGTGCTTCATGCATATTCACTGACTTGAACAAATAAATGCATTTTCTTATCTCCACATTCATTGTGTCCTTTTCCGCGTCCTCCTTGACTTCTCAGGAACACTTGACACTTGCTTCCGTGTGCTTCCATGACCAGACTCTCTCTTGGGTTTCCTCCTGTTTTCATGCCACTTTCTTATTTCCCTTTGCCAGCTTCTTTTCTTGTTACTCTTAAATATTGGCCTTTCTGGTGTTGTCCTTGTTATCTTTCTCTTCCTATTCTACGCTTTTCCAGACAAGCTTCTCTACACTCGGGGATTCGAATACCATCCACAAGGTGAAAATTCTCAAGCATATATTTCCAGCTCTTGACTGTGCTCCTTCCATCACTGAAATGACCCTCCCATCTTGAATCCCAACACAGTTTTTTCTCCCCAAACTGCTCTGTATTTAGGTTAAGAACCAACACACAACTGATTCTTCAAGTCAGAAACTGAAGAGTCAGCTTAAACTCCTTCCTCTCACCAGCAGTCTGAAGCAGTAGGACACCAAGCTGCCCATGTTATCCTGGCTCACTCTCTGCCCACTGCACCACCTTATCATTTCTAGCTTGTCCTGTTTCACTCACTTTCTAAAATTCCCTTGCCTCTGTCTTGCCTTCCTCTAATTCATCCCGCACGTGGCAGCCAGAGCATTCATTAAAAAATGCCAAACTGCTCATGCTTCTCCCCTTGAAGAGTCCCCCTTTTTGTGATTCTCAGCTGTCTGCAGAAATCATCCAAACTTCTTGGTACAGTATGGAAGGCCCTTCAAGATCCGTCACATCCTCTACCCTGACACAAATATTCTGCATATGGTATGGATTACTTATAATTCTTTAAAGAAGCCACACTCCTTCTTATCTCCTTTGTACATGCTGTTCCCAGTGTGCTTTGTACACGCTCTTCCCAACGCACAGATGCTCTTCCACGCTTTGTCTATCTGGTGAGCTCCTACTCAGGTCTTCCCTGATATCCCCAGGCAGAAACAGAGGATTCCTCTGCGTCCTCTCCTACAAGTCCCTCATTTACAGCACTGGTTGCATTGGCAGGAATTGCTTTTCACATATCTATCTTCCTGAAGCATCTGTGAGCCCCAGGAGGGAATAAACTTCATTCTAACCATCTGTTTGAACTTTTTTCTTGGTACAGATGTTTATTCCGGTATATTAAGTTGAACAATAAAAATACTACTCTTCATCATCACCTCACATTTAACATGAAATTCTCATTTAAAATGTTCCTAAGATACTTTCTCGGTGGTCCAGCATTGGGTGGTTGCTATTCAGTGCAGAAAGGGAGATGCCACCTAAGTGTGGTGGCAGAGTGTGGCTTGTCACCCACCAAGAAGCCCGAGTTATTGTCTCTTGACCTCTATGGACTTTGTGAGGCATTTAATCCTTCAGGCTTCAGTTTCCTTAACTAAAGTGAAGGGAGGAATAACCTGAGTTCTGAGATTAAACAGAAAAGTGGAACTAAAGCATCAGCCATACTCTGTTTTGGCAACCAATTTGTAAGTTTTACCATCCTAAAATAAGCTCTGTGTGTTTTGTGCAATTATAATTTTGTATATTCATTTAATGTGTACCAGAGTTGTAGGCAGTCATTTTATTATTTTCATTTTTATATTTTTTAGAGACAGGGTCTCACTCTGTCATCCATCCTGGAATGTAGTGGTTTGACCATAGCTCACTGCAACCTTGGACTACTGGGCTCACGCAGTCCTCCTGCCTCAGCCCCCTGACTACAGGCATGCCACCATGTCTGGGTAATTTATAAAGTTTTAGCAGCAATGAAATCTCACTATGTTGTCCGGGCTGGTGACAAACTCCTGGGCTCAAGCAATCCTCCTGCCTCAGCCTTCCAAAGTTCTGGGATTATAGGCATGAGCCACCATGCCCGTCCGTAAGTGGTCATTTTAGATCATAAACTCCATAAGGGCCAAAGGCCGTTTGACTCTCCACATATGGTTGAGTAGAGTACCTGCACTCCATATGTATTGGCTGAACTGACTTGTATAGTGTTCAGAATCTTTATAGCAATTTCAGAAACACAAGATGAGAAGCAGATTTGCTGTGATTTTAGTTATAAATAGCAAGGAAAAAATGTTTTGCTCCTGGTAAATGAAAGGCACCAGTTTATCCAAAGGACTGAGAAAGGAAACTGATGCCTTGATCTGCTAAGTCCAAATCCTTTTGGTAAAATAGGGGTGGACAAATGGAAAAACCTGCCCTAGATGCCTTTGTGATATGTTTGTTATGCTCAGAGTAGGTGCTCTGTAGATACCTGTTGGATGAATGTTGCATGACTGCAGTTCCTCTGTAGCTTTAAAGAGTTCTTAAGAGCAGCTAGCCATATCCCTTAATAGTACCTTTCTGCTGACAGCAGCCAGCTATGTATGCTGTTAGTACGGTTGCGAGAAGATGAAGCAGGAGAGGGGTCAATTCTGAATAAACATCTAGGAATTTAGTAAGAGAAGTTGAGCAAAGAGCTGCATAAACCAGTTAATGTAAACTTCATTCAGTTAGCTGTACTAACTTTTTTGAAAAACAAAGGCTGATGCCTGGTTATCTGAGCACTGACTCAGGCCCACAGGTGAATTTTGGACAAAACATTTTAATTTGAATTCTTTTTTGGCAGGGCCAATACGATCCAGTTTTCCAGAGTTTCTAACACTCCCTATTATCTTGCTTTACTCATTTACATAACCTGTGAATCTCCTGAAACTTCTTCCTGG
>NW_022326203.1:0-6148 GCF_002776525.5 Piliocolobus tephrosceles | reverse complement strand
CCAGGAAGAAGTTTCAGGAGATTCACAGGTTATGTAAATGAGTAAAGCAAGATAATAGGGAGTGTTAGAAACTCTGGAAAACTGGATCGTATTGGCCCTGCCAAAAAAGAATTCAAATTAAAATGTTTTGTCCAAAATTCACCTGTGGGCCTGAGTCAGTGCTCAGATAACCAGGCATCAGCCTTTGTTTTTCAAAAAAGTTAGTACAGCTAACTGAATGAAGTTTACATTAACTGGTTTATGCAGCTCTTTGCTCAACTTCTCTTACTAAATTCCTAGATGTTTATTCAGAATTGACCCCTCTCCTGCTTCATCTTCTCGCAACCGTACTAACAGCATACATAGCTGGCTGCTGTCAGCAGAAAGGTACTATTAAGGGATATGGCTAGCTGCTCTTAAGAACTCTTTAAAGCTACAGAGGAACTGCAGTCATGCAACATTCATCCAACAGGTATCTACAGAGCACCTACTCTGAGCATAACAAACATATCACAAAGGCATCTAGGGCAGGTTTTTCCATTTGTCCACCCCTATTTTACCAAAAGGATTTGGACTTAGCAGATCAAGGCATCAGTTTCCTTTCTCAGTCCTTTGGATAAACTGGTGCCTTTCATTTACCAGGAGCAAAACATTTTTTCCTTGCTATTTATAACTAAAATCACAGCAAATCTGCTTCTCATCTTGTGTTTCTGAAATTGCTATAAAGATTCTGAACACTATACAAGTCAGTTCAGCCAATACATATGGAGTGCAGGTACTCTACTCAACCATATGTGGAGAGTCAAACGGCCTTTGGCCCTTATGGAGTTTATGATCTAAAATGACCACTTACGGACGGGCATGGTGGCTCATGCCTATAATCCCAGAACTTTGGAAGGCTGAGGCAGGAGGATTGCTTGAGCCCAGGAGTTTGTCACCAGCCCGGACAACATAGTGAGATTTCATTGCTGCTAAAACTTTATAAATTACCCAGACATGGTGGCATGCCTGTAGTCAGGGGGCTGAGGCAGGAGGACTGCGTGAGCCCAGTAGTCCAAGGTTGCAGTGAGCTATGGTCAAACCACTACATTCCAGGATGGATGACAGAGTGAGACCCTGTCTCTAAAAAATATAAAAATGAAAATAATAAAATGACTGCCTACAACTCTGGTACACATTAAATGAATATACAAAATTATAATTGCACAAAACACACAGAGCTTATTTTAGGATGGTAAAACTTACAAATTGGTTGCCAAAACAGAGTATGGCTGATGCTTTAGTTCCACTTTTCTGTTTAATCTCAGAACTCAGGTTATTCCTCCCTTCACTTTAGTTAAGGAAACTGAAGCCTGAAGGATTAAATGCCTCACAAAGTCCATAGAGGTCAAGAGACAATAACTCGGGCTTCTTGGTGGGTGACAAGCCACACTCTGCCACCACACTTAGGTGGCATCTCCCTTTCTGCACTGAATAGCAACCACCCAATGCTGGACCACCGAGAAAGTATCTTAGGAACATTTTAAATGAGAATTTCATGTTAAATGTGAGGTGATGATGAAGAGTAGTATTTTTATTGTTCAACTTAATATACCGGAATAAACATCTGTACCAAGAAAAAAGTTCAAACAGATGGTTAGAATGAAGTTTATTCCCTCCTGGGGCTCACAGATGCTTCAGGAAGATAGATATGTGAAAAGCAATTCCTGCCAATGCAACCAGTGCTGTAAATGAGGGACTTGTAGGAGAGGACGCAGAGGAATCCTCTGTTTCTGCCTGGGGATATCAGGGAAGACCTGAGTAGGAGCTCACCAGATAGACAAAGCGTGGAAGAGCATCTGTGCGTTGGGAAGAGCGTGTACAAAGCACACTGGGAACAGCATGTACAAAGGAGATAAGAAGGAGTGTGGCTTCTTTAAAGAATTATAAGTAATCCATACCATATGCAGAATATTTGTGTCAGGGTAGAAGATGTGACGGATCTTGAGGGGCCTTCCATACTGTACCAAGAAGTTTGGATGATTTCTGCAGACAGCTGAGAATCACAAAAAGGGGGACTCTTCAAGGGGAGAAGCATGAGCAGTTTGGCATTTTTTAATGAATGCTCTGGCTGCCACGTGCGGGATGAATTAGAGGAAGGCAAGATAGAGGCAAGGGAATTTTAGAAAGTGAGTGAAACAGGACAAGCTAGAAATGATAAGGTGGTGCAGTGGGCAGAGAGTGAGCCAGGATAACATGGGCAGCTTGGTGTCCTACTGCTTCAGACTGCTGGTGAGAGGAAGGAGTTTAAGGTGACTCTTCAGTTTCTGACTTGGGGAATCAGTTGTGTGTTGGTTCTTAACCTAAATACAGAGCAGTTTGGGGAGAAAAAACTGTGTTGGGATTCAAGATGGGAGGGTCATTTCAGTGATGGAAGGAGCACAGTCAAGAGCTGGAAATATATGCTTGAGAATTTTCACCTTGTGGATGGTATTCGAATCCCCGAGTGTAGAGAAGCTTGTCTGGAAAAGCGTAGAATAGGAAGAGAAAGATAACAAGGACAACACCAGAAAGGCCAATATTTAAGAGTAACAAGAAAAGAAGCTGGCAAAGGGAAATAAGAAAGTGGCATGAAAACAGGAGGAAACCCAAGAGAGAGTCTGGTCATGGAAGCACACGGAAGCAAGTGTCAAGTGTTCCTGAGAAGTCAAGGAGGACGCGGAAAAGGACACAATGAATGTGGAGATAAGAAAATGCATTTATTTGTTCAAGTCAGTGAATATGCATGAAGCACCCATTAGGTGCATCTCCTATTCAAGGCACTGGGGATAAAGCAGTGAACAAAATAAGAAATTAAAATTCCAGCTAGGCACAGTGGCTCACGCCTGTAATCCAAATCCCAGCACTTTGGGAGGCCGAGGTAGGCAGATCACGAGTTCAAGAGATCGAGACCATGCTGGCTAACTTGGTGAAACCACGTCTTTACTAAAAATACAAAAAATTAGCCGGGCGTGGTGGTGGGCGCCTGTAGTCCCAGCTACTCAGGAGGCTGAGGCAGGAGAATGGCGCGAACCCGGGAGGCGGAGCTTGCAGTGAGCCTAGATCATGCCACTGCACTCCAGCCTGGGCGACAGAGCGAGACTCTGTCTCAAAAAAAAAAAAAAAGAAAAGAAAATCCCTGCCCTCTAGGATTACATTCTAGCAGGGAACACAGACAATAAGCAAATAAATAGGTGAAGATTTAATGTATTGAATAAGTGCTCTGAAGAAAACTAAATCAGGTAAGGAGGATGATATGGAATTGGGGTTGGAAGAGGTATGAATCCAATGTAATAGAGTGATGAAAGGTTTCAGTGAGCAAGTCCAAATTAAACTGATTTTTCTGGAATGTGTTTCAAGCCAGGGAAACCAAAAGCTAGACTGCAATTAATTGAAGAGTGAATGGAAAAGAGGAAGAAAATTGCTAATAAAAGGGGAGCAATGGAGTAAATAACATCTCCAAGAAGCTTGATGCTAAAGGGAAAGCATGAGTTCCTAAGCACAGGTAGAAGAGGTAAAGAAAAAGTAGTAAAAAACGGCTTAGAAACAGATAGGTGTGTAGGTTGGAGGATAGAAAGCCAGGCTGTCAAGTTGCACAGTCTCTCAGGGGCCATCTTTCACCCTGGTCTGTGAGAATGTTGCTCCCTAGAGTTGTGAAACAGGTGTTACCAACTCACCCCCTACACTAACTCCATCTTTGCTATAAAATGGAAAGAAAGAACATCTATTCTCAATAGAGCAAGTACAGGCATATCATGGTGGTTTTGACTGGTTGGGATACAGACAATAAACAAATACGTATGTAGAATTTATCGAAAGAGCTAATGTCACAATAGAAAGGGAAGTTGAATCTAGGAACAAACAAAATATTGGCCCCATAGCATTGGAAGCTCAGAGGATGGTGGGCCACTCATGGGGCCCTTTACTTACACGGTCTCATTTACTGTTATCAAGAGTCCTGCAAGAGGATATTACTTTTTTGTAAATGAGAAAACTGAAGTCCACAGTGGTGAAGTAACATGCACAGACTCATGCAGCTGGGAAGTGATAGAGCCAAGATTCCAAAGACAATGAACTTTCCCCTGTAGCATGCGGCTTGACATACAAAAAAGAATAGGATATATGCTCCCTGCTCTCAGAGCTCACACACTATTGGGGGAAAAGATATATAAATAACTGTAAAACAATGAGATGAATGGGAAACTGGTTTATGAGCCAAGTACTATGGGAATATAGGCTTGTAAATCCATTCTCTCAGGCAGCTGTATAAATATACTGTAAACAGGGAAGGAGAATAAGAACAACAAACGTAAGATAGTAATACATGTCCATGATGATACAATGAATATCCTTCATTGCCATCTTATTTTTAAATAGGTATTCATAATTTACTGTTTAGAACAAACAATATCTTAAGTTCATGAGGTTATTATGACCCTTATTTGCAGATTTTTTTAAGTAGAAAGAGAGTTTAAGATTCATGCATTTAAAGTAAAGTGCTTCAAGGTTCCAGTATTGTTATATTTTGTGTAAGGAATGGGAGGAAATAAGAATATAGATATAAACATATAAATATATAGCTTAAATTTGCATAAATATATACTGGAAGGTCAAATAAACAACCTCTGGGGTAGGAGTTTGGGGAATGGGGTAAACGAGATAGGAATGGAAGCAAAAAACTTTTCTGAATATATCTTTTTATAGACATTTTCTTTTTAATCCATGTAACTATTTTACACATTTAAAGAAAAACCAATGCCAGGCACGGTGGCTCACGCCTGTAATCCCAGCGCTTTGGGAGGCCGAGGCAGGTAGATCACAAGATCAGGAGTTCGAGATCAGCCTGGCCAACATAGTGAAACCCCATCTCTACTAAAAATACAAAAAATTAGCTGGGCATGGCGGCACATGCCTGTAATCCTAGCTACTCGGGAGACTGAGGCAGGAGAATCTCTTGAACTCGGGAGGCAGAGGTTGAAGTGAGCGGATATCATGCCATTGCACTCTAGTGGGAGATTCCATGTCAAAAAAAAAAGAAAATAAAATAAAAACCAAGCAAACACTAAAGTTAAAAACAGACTGAAATGAATTACCCAAACTCTGTATTGAATTGGTAATATAGCCACACAGAGACAAGAATTTTGAATGAATTTTGAATACTGTATAAGATATACATCTTACCACTCTATATTCTAAGGACAAAAAGAATTTCAAAGACATATTGAACTTCATACTGTATCTTATTTTTAGTAGTAAATATAGCACTTTGATTTTGTGACTTTTGTGTATTTTTAGGACCAAGTAAATATTTTGATATTATTAGAAACCAAGTTGATCAGTATGAGAAAAAGTATTCAAATATCAAATTATAGAAGCTAATATATAATGTTAAAATCTGACTTGATCTGTGCACGAAAAAACACAATCAACAGAGTTAAAAGGCAATGCAGAGAATGAGAAAAAATATCTGTAAATCAAACATCTGACAAGGGGTTAATATGCAAACATACAATGAACTCCTACAGCTCAATTAAAAACAACTCAATTTTTTTTAATGAGCAAAAGATCTGAAAAGACATTGCCCCAAAGAAGATATACACATGCCCACAAGCACTTCACTAATGATTAGGGAAATACAAACCAAAAACACAATGAGGCTGGGCGTGGTGGCTCACGCCTGTAATCCTAGCATTTTGGGAGGCTGAGGAAGGTGGATCATGACGTCAGGAGATCGAGACCATCCTGGCTAACATGGTGAAACCCCGTCTCTATTAAAAATACAAAAAAGTAGCCGGGCGTGGTGGCACGTGCCTGTAGTCCCAACTAATCGGGAGGCTGAATCAGGAGGATCTCTTGAACCCAGGAGGTGGAGGTTGCAGTGAGCCAAGATCACGCCACTGCACTCCAGCCTGGGCGACAGAGTACACCATCTTGTACACTGTTGGTGGGAATGTACCATGGTGTTGTGCTATGAAAAACAGCCTCAACAAAACTAAGAATAGAAATAACCATATGATCCAGTAATTCTACTTCTGGGCATATAACCAAAAGAACTGAAAGCAGGATCTCAAAGAAATATTTGTACAGCCATGTTCATAGCAGCATTATTCACAATAGCCAAGAGATGGAAGCATTACCAATGTTTAATGAT
>NW_022326202.1:0-6159 GCF_002776525.5 Piliocolobus tephrosceles | reverse complement strand
ATCATTAAACATTGGTAATGCTTCCATCTCTTGGCTATTGTGAATAATGCTGCTATGAACATGGCTGTACAAATATTTCTTTGAGATCCTGCTTTCAGTTCTTTTGGTTATATGCCCAGAAGTAGAATTACTGGATCATATGGTTATTTCTATTCTTAGTTTTGTTGAGGCTGTTTTTCATAGCACAACACCATGGTACATTCCCACCAACAGTGTACAAGATGGTGTACTCTGTCGCCCAGGCTGGAGTGCAGTGGCGTGATCTTGGCTCACTGCAACCTCCACCTCCTGGGTTCAAGAGATCCTCCTGATTCAGCCTCCCGATTAGTTGGGACTACAGGCACGTGCCACCACGCCCGGCTACTTTTTTGTATTTTTAATAGAGACGGGGTTTCACCATGTTAGCCAGGATGGTCTCGATCTCCTGACGTCATGATCCACCTTCCTCAGCCTCCCAAAATGCTAGGATTACAGGCGTGAGCCACCACGCCCAGCCTCATTGTGTTTTTGGTTTGTATTTCCCTAATCATTAGTGAAGTGCTTGTGGGCATGTGTATATCTTCTTTGGGGCAATGTCTTTTCAGATCTTTTGCTCATTAAAAAAAATTGAGTTGTTTTTAATTGAGCTGTAGGAGTTCATTGTATGTTTGCATATTAACCCCTTGTCAGATGTTTGATTTACAGATATTTTTTCTCATTCTCTGCATTGCCTTTTAACTCTGTTGATTGTGTTTTTTCGTGCACAGATCAAGTCAGATTTTAACATTATATATTAGCTTCTCTAATTTGATATTTGAATACTTTTTCTCATACTGATCAACTTGGTTTCTAATAATATCAAAATATTTACTTTGTCCTAAAAATACACAAAATAGTCACAAAATCAAAGTACTATATTTACTACTAAAAATAAGATACAGTATGAAGTTCAATATGTCTTTGAAATTCTTTTTGTCCTTAGAATATAGAGTGGTAAGATGTATATCTTATACAGTATTCAAAATTCATTCAAAATTCTTGTCTCTGTGTGGCTATATTACCAATTCAATACAGAGTTTGGGTAATTCATTTCAGTCTGTTTTTAACTTTAGTGTTTGCTTGGTTTTTATTTTATTTTCTTTTTTTTTGACATGGAGTCTCCCACTGTCACCCGGGCTGGAGTGCAACGGCGTGATATCCGCTCACTTCAACCTCTGCCTCCCGAGTTCAAGAGATTCTTCTGCCTCAGTCTCCCGAGTAGCTAGGATTACAGGCATGTGCCGCCATGCCCAGCTAATTTTTTGTATTTTTAGTAGAGATGGGGTTTCACTATGTTGGCCAGGCTGGTCTCGAACTCCTGATCTTGTGATCTACCTGCCTCGGCCTCCCAAAGCGCTGGGATTACAGGCGTGAGCCACCGTGCCTGGCATTGGTTTTTCTTTAAATGTGTAAAATAGTTACATGGATTAAAAAGAAAATGTCTATAAAAAGATATATTCAGAAAAGTTTTTTGCTTCCATTCCTATCTCGTTTACCCCATTCCCCAAACTCCTACCCCAGAGGTTGTTTATTTGACCTTCCAGTATATATTTATGCAAATTTAAGCTATATATTTATATGTTTATATTTATATTCTTATTTCCTCCCATTCCTTACACAAAATATAACAATACTGGAACCTTGAAGCACTTTACTTTAAATGCATGAATCTTAAACTCTCTTTCTACTTAAAAAAATCTGCAAATAAGGGTCATAATAACCTCATGAACTTAAGATATTGTTTGTTCTAAACAGTAAATTATGAATACCTATTTAAAAATAAGATGGCAATGAAGGATATTCATTGTATCATCATGGACATGTATTACTATCTTACGTTTGTTGTTCTTATTCTCCTTCCCTGTCTACGGTATATTTATACAGCTGCCGGAGAGAATGGATTTACAAGCCTATATTCCCATAGTACTTGGCTCATAAACGAGTTTCCCATTCATCTCATTGTTTTACAGTTATTTATATATCTTTTCCCCCAATAGTGTGTGAGCTCTGAGAGCAGGGAGCATATATCCTATTCTTTTTTGTATGTCAAGCCGCATGCTACAGGGGAAAGTTCATTGTCTTTGGAATCTTGGCTCTATCACTTCCCAGCTGCATGAGTCTGTGCATGTTACTTCACCACTGTGGACTTCAGTTTTCTCATTTACAAAAAAAGTAATATCCTCTTGCAGGACTCTTGATAACAGTAAATGAGACCATGTAAGTAAAGGGCCCCATGAGTGGCCCACCATCCTCTGAGCTTCCAATGCTATGGGGCCAATATATTGTTTGTTCCTAGATTCAACTTCCCTTTCTATTGTGACATTAGCTCTTTCGATAAATTCTACATACGTATTTGTTTATTGTCTGTATCCCAACCAGTTAAAACCACCATGATATGCCTGTACTTGCTCTATTGATAATAGATGTTCTTTCTTTCCAATTTATAGCAAAGATGGAGTTAGTGTAGGGGGTGAGTTGGTAACACCTGTTTCACAACTCTAGGGAGCAACATTCTCACAGACCAGGGTGAAAGATGGCCCCTGAGAGACTGTGCAACTTGACAGCCTGGCTTTCTATCCTCCAACCTACACACCTATCTGTTTCTAAGCCGTTTTTTACTACTTTTTCTTTACCTCTTCTACCTGTGCTTAGGAACTCATGCTTTCCCTTTAGCATCAAGCTTCTTGGAGATGTTATTTACTCCATTGCTCCCCTTTTATTAGCAATTTTCTTCCTCTTTTCCATTCACTCTTCAATTAATTGCAGTCTAGCTTTTGGTTTCCCTGGCTTGAAACACATTCCAGAAAAATCAGTTTAATTTGGACTTGCTCACTGAAACCTTTCATCACTCTATTACATTGGATTCATACCTCTTCCAACCCCAATTCCATATCATCCTCCTTACCTGATTTAGTTTTCTTCAGAGCACTTATTCAATACATTAAATCTTCACCTATTTATTTGCTTATTGTCTGTGTTCCCTGCTAGAATGTAATCCTAGAGGGCAGGGATTTTCTTTTCTTTTTTTTTTTTTTTGAGACAGAGTCTCGCTCTGTCGCCCAGGCTGGAGTGCAGTGGCATGATCTAGGCTCACTGCAAGCTCCGCCTCCCGGGTTCGCGCCATTCTCCTGCCTCAGCCTCCTGAGTAGCTGGGACTACAGGCGCCCACCACCACGCCCGGCTAATTTTTTGTATTTTTAGTAAAGACGTGGTTTCACCAAGTTAGCCAGCATGGTCTCGATCTCTTGAACTCGTGATCTGCCTACCTCGGCCTCCCAAAGTGCTGGGATTTGGATTACAGGCGTGAGCCACTGTGCCTAGCTGGAATTTTAATTTCTTATTTTGTTCACTGCTTTATCCCCAGTGCCTTGAATAGGAGATGCACCTAATGGGTGCTTCATGCATATTCACTGACTTGAACAAATAAATGCATTTTCTTATCTCCACATTCATTGTGTCCTTTTCCGCGTCCTCCTTGACTTCTCAGGAACACTTGACACTTGCTTCCGTGTGCTTCCATGACCAGACTCTCTCTTGGGTTTCCTCCTGTTTTCATGCCACTTTCTTATTTCCCTTTGCCAGCTTCTTTTCTTGTTACTCTTAAATATTGGCCTTTCTGGTGTTGTCCTTGTTATCTTTCTCTTCCTATTCTACGCTTTTCCAGACAAGCTTCTCTACACTCGGGGATTCGAATACCATCCACAAGGTGAAAATTCTCAAGCATATATTTCCAGCTCTTGACTGTGCTCCTTCCATCACTGAAATGACCCTCCCATCTTGAATCCCAACACAGTTTTTTCTCCCCAAACTGCTCTGTATTTAGGTTAAGAACCAACACACAACTGATTCTTCAAGTCAGAAACTGAAGAGTCAGCTTAAACTCCTTCCTCTCACCAGCAGTCTGAAGCAGTAGGACACCAAGCTGCCCATGTTATCCTGGCTCACTCTCTGCCCACTGCACCACCTTATCATTTCTAGCTTGTCCTGTTTCACTCACTTTCTAAAATTCCCTTGCCTCTGTCTTGCCTTCCTCTAATTCATCCCGCACGTGGCAGCCAGAGCATTCATTAAAAAATGCCAAACTGCTCATGCTTCTCCCCTTGAAGAGTCCCCCTTTTTGTGATTCTCAGCTGTCTGCAGAAATCATCCAAACTTCTTGGTACAGTATGGAAGGCCCTTCAAGATCCGTCACATCCTCTACCCTGACACAAATATTCTGCATATGGTATGGATTACTTATAATTCTTTAAAGAAGCCACACTCCTTCTTATCTCCTTTGTACATGCTGTTCCCAGTGTGCTTTGTACACGCTCTTCCCAACGCACAGATGCTCTTCCACGCTTTGTCTATCTGGTGAGCTCCTACTCAGGTCTTCCCTGATATCCCCAGGCAGAAACAGAGGATTCCTCTGCGTCCTCTCCTACAAGTCCCTCATTTACAGCACTGGTTGCATTGGCAGGAATTGCTTTTCACATATCTATCTTCTTGAAGCATCTGTGAGCCCCAGGAGGGAATAAACTTCATTCTAACCATCTGTTTGAACTTTTTTCTTGGCACAGAATGTTTATTCCGGTTTATTAAGTTGAACAATAAAAATACTACTCTTCATCATCACCTCACATTTAACATGAAATTCTCATTTAAAATGTTCCTAAGATACTTTTTCGGTGGTCCAGCATTAGGCAGTTGCTATTCAGTGCAGAAAGGGAGATGCCACCTAAGTGTGGTGGCAGAGTGTGGCTTGTCACTCACCAAGAAGCCCGAGTTATTGTCTCTTGGCCTCTATGGACTTTGTGAGGCATTTAATCCTTCAGGCTTCAGTTTCCTTAACTAAAATGAGGAGAGGAATAACCTGAGTTCTGAGATTAAACAGAAAAGTGGAACTAAAGCATCAGCCATACTCTGTTTTGGCAACCAATTTGTAAGCTTTACCATCCTAAAATAAGTTCTGTGTGTTTTGTGCAATTATAATTTTGTATATTCATTTAATGTGTACCGGAGTTGTAGGCAGTCATTTTATTATTTTTATTTTTATATTTTTTAGGGTCTCACTCTGTCATCCATCCTGGAATGTAGTGGTTTGACCATAGCTCACTGCAACCTTGGACTACTGGGCTCACGCAGTCCTCCTGCCTCAGCCCCCTGACTACAGGCATGCCACCATGTCTGGGTAATTTATAAAGTTTTAGCAGCAATGAAATCTCACTATGTTGTCCAGGCTGGTGACAAACTCCTGGGCTCAAGCAATCCTCCTGCCTCAGCCTTCCAAAGTTCTGGGATTATAGGCATGAGCCACCATGCCCGTCCGTAAGTGGTCATTTTAGATCATAAACTCCGTAAGGGCCAAAGGCCGTTTGACTCTCCACATATGGTTGAGTAGAGTACCTGCACTCCATATGTATCGGCTGAACTGACTTGTATAGTGTTCAGAATACCTTCATAGCAATTTCAGAAACACAAGATGAGAAGCAGATTTGCTGTGATTTTAGTTATAAATAACAAGGAAAAAATGTTTTGCTCCTGGTAAAGGAAAGGCATCAGTTTATCCAAAGGACTGAGAAAGGAAACTGATGCCTTGATCTGCTAAGTCCAAATCCTTTTGGTAAAATAGGGGTGGACAAATGGAAAAACCTGCCCCAGATGCCTTTGTGATATTTTCATAATGCTCAGAGTAGGTGCTCTGTAAATACCTGTTGGATGAATGTTGCATGACTGCAGTTCCTCTGTAGCTTTAAAGAGTTCCTAAGAGCAGCTAGCCATATCCCTTAATAGTACCTTTCTGCTGACAGCAGCCAGCTATGTATGCTGTTAGTACGGTTGCGAGAAGATGAAGCAGGAGAGAGGTCAATTCTGAATAAACATCTAGGAATTTAGTAAGAGAAGTTGAGCAAAGAGCTGCATAAACCAGTTAATGTAAACTTCATTCAGTTAGCTGTACTAACTTTTTTGAAAAACAAAGGCTGATGCCTGGTTATCTGAGCACTGACTCAGGCCCACAGGTGAATTTTGGACAAAACATTTTAATTTGAATTCTTTTTTGGCAGGGCCAATACGATCCAGTTTTCCAGAGTTTCTAACACTCCCTATTATCTTGCTTTACTCATTTACATAACCTGTGAATCTCCTGAAACTTCTTCCTGG